>NC_048280.1:8018983-8318983 GCF_009762535.1 Notolabrus celidotus | reverse complement strand
GTGAAACAAGACCACACAGGGGCCTCATCACCCTGTTGAGGTTCCAAACTGCTTCAATAACAAACTTTTACATTGTCCCCTACTTCACACATCACAATATCAAACAATGATATCACACATTGCATATTTTTCTCATCTTGTGACGCCAACTATCAACTGTAAGAAAATGTTAAAGAACTTTGTTTAACATGAAGCCAGCTGGATACACAACAGACAAGGTGTTCAAGACAAACAACAACAGTGTTTGTCAGTTAGTACTTAAATTAAAGCCATTATGTTAAGACTTGGTCATCTCCTGTTCATGTTCATGATCATGATGTACGGGCCAATTCAGTTTATTTCTAATGCAGCCAGAACAGCCACATGAGCAGTAACGCATTTAGGAAACACATAATACAATCCGAACTCATTTCACATGGCACTTTGAGTACAGCCTGCAGGAAGCACATTAAATTATCTGATGATAGTAACTCTGAGATGACAGCGGCAGACCTGTAAAGAGATGGCTGAGGGTTTAAAACCTGACTGCATGGGAACAGTTTGGGCTGGTTTGTGCAGATAAACATCAACGTTTGTGTCATCCCTCTAAAGATCACTCACAATAAAGATGAATAAATGTGCTAAATCAGCTTCTTCTGTATAAATAACCATGAGATGATTTTCCACTCTGCTCATTTCCTCATTGCCAAACAGCATTATCCAGCAGCTCAAACTAAAATGCTTCACAGGGAAACAAAATTATGTTGATCAGTGAATAATGTGGCATTATTTAATCATATAAAAAATACATCTGCTGGAGGAGACAGTGTCTGGACTTTGAGTGCTTGTTGATGTCTAGTTTGGTTGCAGTTGAGTGCAGGCATTAAAAACAAACGAAGAAAAGAATGGATCATGGAAGAAAGATGCAGAGAGGGATGCAGACGAGCTCATCGGCTGCAGAAGCAGGTGGAGGAGCACATATTTGAGCACAGAGACACTTTGTGGTGAAGTGGAGGACTGCAGACGAATAAGGCAGCACCCACAGCAGAATCATCACCCTGTGCTGTATATCTGATGACACAGATGGCCGTGTAGCCCCGGGTTTTTCATCTCCTGTGAGGTCATATTAATGCAGCACACTTGAACAAGCTGCTCAGACCCCCTTAATATGCTGCAGGTAGAACATCAGCTGGTGGAACCTGCATACCAGCAGCAGGAAAAGTAAGCAGGAGACAAACTATGCACAAAAACAGATCGGACCACTGTGTCTCTATTTTTAAAAAACAAGATTTAATACAAAATTGACTCTTTTTTGGAACATGGCATTTGCTGCCTGCTCATATGGCTTTGTGCCAGACATGAATTATGAATACAGCAGCTATTTAAGACTAATATTTCTCATCTTCGGTTAATTATCATGATCTTATTGCCAGGTTACCAGGCATGTGCTCACAGAATCTGTGGTTGCACAGCATGATTAGCCAACAGAGTGCTTTCACAGTCATGCTAGATATTTACATTCATAATATTCAGGTTCAGGCTGGATTCTGAAGGGGGGCAGCAAACTGCAGTGGTAGAACACGCAGAACAGGAACTGCAGTGAAGCCTATTAGGAGAGTATCTGGTGTAGCTGGTGAGTTATTCCTCTAAGAAACGGCCACTTGAACACGGTCCAGATTCTGCAAGATGAGTAACTTCCACTTTCACACTGAGATGAGAAAGAGATCAGAGGAAAAGATGGAGAGCTGTCACACTTTGAGATGTGAATATGCAGTTAAAAAAAAAGTGATTTTAATGCTGGGTAAAAATGTGTTTTCATGAGAGGAATTTAAAAGATATACCGCCAGAAATAATGTGAAAAAGGTTTAACTCAAAGGAAAGGTAGATCTTCTTCTCATTCTGACTTTACTTGATGAATCTGTGAGCCACGTTCTGCCTGCAAAAAAACAAACAAATGAAAGCTGCTGACAGGTCCATACATTTCAAAAAGTCTTGGAGAGCCACCATGCCTTCCTCTGAAGCTCCACATTCATTGGGCACTCCTCGGCTTCGTGCTGCAGATGGGCGTCGAGAGCTGTGATAATGCTTCCTCTGTCAAAACATATTAAGGCAGTGAGCTGGCACTGCTGTGGGCGAGCTGTCTGTCTGTGCACAGCATAGCCAGAGAGGAGGAAGAAGTCTAGCCGGTGCCACTGGCAGGCTAACACACAGGAGTGTACACACGCACACACGCACACACACACACACACACACACACACACACACACACACACACACACACACACACACACACACACACACACACACACACACACACACACACACAGGCTTCTGCTGTTCTGCCAAAGGCTGTTCCGTGCAAAAAGGTTCAGCTCCCCGTTTACTGGTCACAACCTTATGTTTGCTTCCTAAACCGAAGATGTGTCAGGGAATTTTCCCCTGTGACTTTCCCAGAGCCAGTGGCGAATCTCTCATCTTTGGAACCGTCAAATCATCGTGCTCAATCTCTTAAAAGTGAAAACATAATAATTGACTCTTCTTCTTCAAATACGGTCATTTTCTGTTGTTTTAGTCCGGATTCTTTAACCAACTTCTCTGAAAATATGCCATCACTGTTATTAGACTACATTAAAGACGAGCCATATTCAACAGCTTCATGAATAAAACAACAGCTCCCAGCATGCTGCTGTGCCAGAAAGTACTGGTGTTGCTCTCATTTGCATAAGACTGAACCGTTTAATCTAGCAGCTCATGTGTATAGACAAAGAGAGGATTTACTTTGTTTTCAGCTATAGAAAAATGTGCAGAAACTTTCCAGTTAAACTTTAGTTAGAGTCAAGGTTGTGCAGTATCGATCCCTGTACCTGAACTGTTAAATTATGGCCTCAGCTCACTATCCCCAAAAAGTTTTCCCTCATAAATCAGAGAGTGAGAACAAAATCTGATGCTTTTGGATCGTAAATATAATCACCTACATCTTGACCTGACATGAGCATACATCACCGATGGATATCAGGGTCACTTTAAGATTAATAGTCATGATTTAGAGGCCACTTTTTGTTTTTTTTGGGACCCTTGATACAGTTTAACTCACAGGAAAAGTTTGAGAAACAAATTAAAAAGTTGAGCATGATTGTAGTGTTCAGAGTCGGGATGGGCATTTCAAGCCAAAATGCTATTCGATATTCAACGATTATTTGAATAATCCCCCCATCCACACATACACACTTACACACACCTGTCCCATTAACAGCCCGTTTGTGTGGCAGTCTCGTTAACCAGCAGCAGGATGAGGTGCTGCTAGTAGCGGGCACTGACAGCGTCTGCCTCAACCTTTACCTCAGTGTTTCTGTGATTTGCCGCGGCGTGTATGTTTTCATTTTACAGACGTGCTCAGTCTCTGGAAATACGTGTGTAGTGGTGTGAGATTCAGAAACAGAGAAAATCACTGCGACTGGTGCAAATGTTTTCTTCTTCTTTTGCTATTTAATGCCGTTAGCATTCTTCTTCTCCTGTTACTTACAGCTAGGGTTGAACACTAGCATGAATTTCAAAGTAGCATTTCCTCAGGACTCCGTCTAACCCCTCCTCCTCTCCCCTCGGAGCTTCTCCAAAACGACGCCCCCCGCTCAAATGCACGAGCGTCGCAGATTCATGACCATATGATGGTGGTGACTGTCTGATTCAAAACCGGTCCTCGGCACATCGTTTGTGCTTTGAACTACGTCAACTCATGTCTCACTCAGCGGTAAGAAAACACCAAAACTTTATCATAATGAAAGTTAAAAACACAAACAAACATGAAATGTACGCGCAGGAGGCGGGCAGAACGGCAGGACAGGATTTGATTGGTTTCATAATTTGGCTCCTGATGGCAGGGATTGGTTGGTGTTTTCCCAGGTTCACTCCAGCTGTAGATATCAGCTTTTTTTGTGCTTTTTTAAGAACACATTTTGTATTGATTGCCATCAGGACATAACGATCAACCAGTATAACAAAAAGTGTATCTAAATCTAACTACCAACCCTAGCTTTAATGCGGTTAGCGAACAGCTTTAAGACACTCTGTAGCCACCGTCTGGTGGGAATGCCGTATTACAACCAGGCACACAATAAAAGATGAAACATTGTACTTTTAAAATGAGAAAATATTCGAAGTAACTCTTTGATTTTTACAAAGTGAACGAATATTCGAATATTCAAAAATCATTGCCCATCCCTAGTTAAGAGTCTCTCTCTTTAAGCTAAAACAGCCTGATAAGCTGTGCTTGTGCAGCGTGTGTCATGCAGTTTACAAAACCAGGCGAACACAATTCTGAGATATCATCACAACCAAAATATCACATCTTATGTCACAACACCGGTGTTATATAACAACACAGTGCACTGCATATAGCTCGGCTTGACTTTTTTAGGAATTCAAGGCCTGTAGAGGAGAAGCTTTGTTCCTGTACATACAGACAGGAAAACAACCTATGGTACAGGCTAAATTAAGCTTATTTTGTAATGCTACGTGTATACACCTTACAGCACACTCAAAGATTGTATATAAATGAACAGAAAGATGATTTCTTGGCGGTGTTTGTCCGAGTATGTGAGAGAGAAAAACATCCTTTGAGTGGCAGTCAGGCCGATCTGTGGGCTATTTACCAAAATAATGCTGTAACTCCAAGATCAGTGATCCACGGCGGCTGTATCAATTATGAATCATTTTCTTGATTATCTCAGCCAAGAAAAAACGAAAGGCAAATAAGTACAGCAGCACCACCGCTGATGAATTCCTTTCACACTCATCTAAAATGCATGATAATTAGCTTAAATACAAGCTAGTGATCATGCAAATGCTCATTTTTTCAAAGGGAAGACACAATTCGTTGTAGATTATTACAGATGTAATGCAGTTGCAGTTTTTTCTTCATTGCATTTTTTCTTGTTATTGTTCGAGTTGAATGAACTGTTGTCTGTGATTCCTCATCAATCCTCTACGTGACGCTCTAAGTCTCACACAACGCTGGAAGCCCCTCCAGTGAGCGCTGACAGCCTCACTGCAAAATGCCTCCATCATCACAGCTGCTGACAAGCAAACCACTGCGATGCTAATTGAGCTGGCAAGGCAGAGCATTGGGGCTAAATGCACCAGAGATTGCCAGGCACAGAGATGTAATGAGCCTGAACAGAACCAGATACTGAAGGGTAAAAGGGATCTATTTTTTTTTTCCTGAGCATCCCTCATTCGATGAATCTCTCCTTTCAGGCTATCTTTAATTGTCTGTCACATCTGAGCTATCCCTCTGTGGTTGTGCACCTAGCTGCTGTAATGTTCCAAACGATTTCATATGAGGATTGATATAATAGCTCTGGGACAGCTGCTCATTCTTTTCAGCCCTGCCACTTTCATTAATATCCCCACAGTGCTAAGAGGGAATAAATACAAGTACTGACCAAACAGAGCTTTTCAGGAACGCCATGCCTCAGCCCTCTCTCATTTTCACTGTTTACTTCTTCATATCACACTTTCTGCTCTCTGGCTGCACAAATCCTTCATGAAACATGCCCCCAGAGAATGTGAGTGTGTGTCTGCTCCATTGTGACTGTAACAATCCTAATTCGACAGCACGTCAAAGACACACAGACACTCTACTGCTGCTGATGAGAATAAGACTAGCAGGCCCTCAAGTGTCGCCCACCCACTCTGTGCTGCTGATGGCAGTGACTAATGCCACCTATGGTCTAAATTGCAAGCTCTGGTTGCTAAGCGGAACCGTGCGTGTCACTGACAACAACACTCGGCCTTTCAGGCACGTCAGACAAACAATTGAGATGACACAAGGGTCACTACTTGATATATGAAATGTCTCATGGTGTCCGGGTTGTTTTTGTCCTTTCACTGTGATATTTACACAAACTGACCTCTGACTACAAAGATGTGTGGAACAAAACATACAGATCTTACTGCATGTATACTCCCATCATATTTGCCATGAGCTAAATCCTGCCCCCAAAGAGCAAGTCACCAATCATAACTTGGCTCATGGCTTACTACCTACAGTGGGAAGTGAGCCCTGCATGAAAAATAGCCAAGAGCAGGATGATGATTGCCATTCGTGCTGGTTCTCTGTTTTTAAAGTCTCAGTTTGGTACATTTTCTGTACAGTAAGTACAATCTATTTTCTTTTATTAGGAGCTTAAAGAACTTGAACACATTGTCTGAAGTGCAGCATCACAGTTCATGCTTGTAAACCTGGACTGTTTTTTTTTTAAATCACATTTTAAATGAAACAAAATTAAAAATGTAACATCAAAATAAAATAGAATAAAAAAAAGTTACGATCTGAATTAACCATGTGCCACATCATTTCAAAGGGCTGATCACCACATAACCGGTAAATATTTGTACCAAAATCATCATGTGATGAAAATTAACAAGGCTGAGTTTTATCATGTTTGGTGTTGCTGCAGCTTCTCTCTCCTGCTCCTCTGCTGTCTGCATGTCGGTGCTTCACAGGGTCAAGCTGACACACACACATTGTTTACTGCACTAGATGTCAGCTACTCTGCTGAAACAGAGTTTCCGGGGGTCAATACTGTATGACAGAGATACTAACTAAAGGCCAATTTTTAAGGAGGACTGAAGGCTTGTGGTGCTAGCTCTGCTATCAGTGGCCACACTTGGCAAGCCCATTTGACATTGATGTCCAACAGACTGAGTTACATTAACTACAGCTGACAACCTTAGCAAAAATGATTGCATAATATCACAGATTTGAATTCATCACATTACAAGTCTATTCATAATTGATGACAGGGTTATTTATTGGCCTCTGAAACTAAAAGGCTAAAGTTCAGCATCAGATAGCACAGTGAGAATACAACTCAAAGGCTACCCCCCCCCTTTCAGATAAGCATCACCACTTTGGAGCCTGGAGGCAGGTTCATCATTTTACATGATGAACTATTTAACAACTCAATATTTAAACTTAATAAATATAAATCCCTACTGAAGATCATCATCAATCTTATAATTTTTCTAACACTCACTTCATTGAGCTCAGAACGCCAGCCAATGTACAAGTCTGATATCACTACCAACTTTGATAAAATTAAGAATCCTCTAATGTGAGATAAATTATAGTGAGACAAACATAAACAGCAGTTAAAGAAGAAAGTTTAATGTGAGTGAAAACAAGAAAAAATAGTGTTTTTCCACCTATATTAGTATCTATTCTCAGCACGCAAGTCTCAGCCCATACAAATGTTTGCCATCAGTAGAGAAAAGGAAATGTAATGGCTCAACTCACTGCTTCTAAGAGGCAGATATACTCTCTGTTGGATTGATTAACATTCGCTTACATGAGACTCTATACTGCCTGGATATCTGACTGTAACTCCAAGGTCAGTTCAGTAATTTAGTCTATATTCAGTGATGGACAGATGGGCTTAACCTTGGAGAAGCCAGTGTGTGTGTGTGTGTGTGTGTGTGTGTGTGTGTGTGTGTGTGTGTGTGTGTGTGTGTGTGTGTGTGTGTGTGTGTGTGTGTGTGGTTCTTGTATGTTTTTTTGCTTGAAGGTCTTCTTCTGTTTTGTTTATTCTCTTTTCTCTCCCCTCGCACCTTTATTTATATTCAAGGTTTGGTTTAAGATGAGACTGTGATGATGTGAAATGGGACTTTGTTATTCCCTGTTTGAAAAATCAATCACAATGTTGAATATTTAAAAAGAAGAGGGATGAACAGTGTGTGAAGAATGGTAAAGTGTTGGTAAGAATCCAGGAATACTGTTTGTCATGAGTCTATGTTTGGTTCAGTTTTTCCATGTGTTTCATGCCTTGGTTTCTCCTGTGTTTATTCTGTGTTAGTTATTCTTTGTGTCCCTTTTGTGTTTTGTGATCCATGTCTCTTTTTGTAGTTTCTCGTGTTTCTTAGTCTTGTCTTGTGTTCTCTGTTTTGTAGTTCTGATCCCTGTGTTTCCAGTTCAGCTGCTTTCTGTCCTGTGTTCCACACCTGTGTTAATTACTCTGTATGTGGTTCCTCTTTTTCCCCTGTCCCTTGTTGGATCATTGTTAATCTTCCCTGTGTCCGTCTCTCCTGTGTTCTGTGTCCCTGTGTTTCCCGTGTTTCCTTTTGGATTTATTTTTCGGATGAGTTTTGTACGTACCTTTGGTTGATTAAAACCCTTTTATCAAACCTGTCACGTTGGGGGAAAGACTTAAGGAGGACCCAAGTGCAGATTTAAAAAACAAAGGGGTTTTCAGTCCCTGTTACGTCCACATCATAGCACTACTGTTTGAGCAGTGGTAGAACTGAGACGAATTCACAGCTGTCAACACCTCTACTAAATTAAAAGACAAGCTTGAGCCAGCCCTGCCCTTAATTACATCAGAGGACTGCAGGAGGTTGCAACCCTGTGCTGTAGAAGTCTCTCTCTCTCATTCTGCACTTCATCCATACAGATATCTGAAAACTTTGAATCCCATCCAGAGTGTGAAATAAGCAGAAATCTGAGAGTGTGAGAATCGCCTGAGAGCACCTACGCTGTTAGTCCTCCGTGACTTATTGGACCTAATCCTGCTCATCATCTTCCTATCAGTTTCACCCATCACTCTTCTTCCACCTTTCTCTCTCTTTCATCTTCCCTATCTGACATCTCCTCCCTCCTGTTTTCCCCCCAAAGTTTTTCTGTTTTTCCTGAGCTCTTGCAGCTCCTCGCCTCCCTCTTTATGTTCCTTCCCCATCTCATCATAAGCCTCCTCAGCTCGCTCGAGCAGAAATCATCCAGGCATCAAATCCCAGCAGTTAATTCTGCCACAGTGTTGGTGAAAACAAACAGCTGCTGCTGCCAGAACCGGTGCACGATGCTGGTCTCAAGACACCTCTGAGTGTGGGGCTGTAACGTTATCATGGGTGGATACAATAAATCCACACGAAGTCTCATGTGGAAACTTACACCTGTATGTGAAAATATGACCTTTTTTATCTACCAGAAAAATTTCATGAAGGGAAATTCCAGCGTTAACAGCCATGTCTGACATCAGATCATCCCAGAAGTTGATGATTTACAAGCTACACAACAGCTCTTCTGCTGTAACGCTCTCACTTGTGAGACTGTTGCTTGATTTGCGTCAGCACTGGGTCACCCTTGTAAGTGCTGCTATTTGACTCACAAGTAGTGTTAAGAGTTGATTTAGTAGCCAATTAACGCCACTCAATCTCTCAATGTTATTCCCATCTGCGCCCTGCCTTGATTAGAAAACAGATCCTGAGCAATAAGACTGGATACACCAAGGACAGATTTACAGAACCAATCTTCTTCCCCCTGCTCTCTGCTGTCAAGTCTGTCGGCATGTCTGAAAGAGTTTGGCGGCTGCGTTCTATTTCTGACGTTTACAGAGGCTGCCCCCCCCCCCACCAGCACCACCACCACCACCCCACCCCCTCTACACCACCCGCTGGCAGACTGAGAAACAAACCCACACATGCACACACTCGGATGTATAATCAGACACTCACAGGTGCATACATACCTGTGTGTCTGCAGTCAGAGCACACACACACACACACACACACACACACACACACACACACACACACACACACACACACACACACACACACACACACACACACACACACACACACACACAGACACACGGACACACGGACACACGGACACCTGCACAGACAATACTCACACACTCATAAACACAGACCAATTGCTTGTTAGACCAATGACTTCAGCGTGATTGCTCCTCTTCAGCTCCCACACAGCCAAGCAGTCATAACAGCCCTCTGACACCCAACCCTGTGGATAATGACAGCTCAGGAGCGAGAGAGAGAGAGCGGGAGAGGGAGACCCCCCTTTCTCCCTCCCCTCTCCCCGCATACTGTACGCCCACATCCACAAAGAGATGAACGGGAACTCAAGGACACACACATTGTAGCTGCACAGCAGGGCTTATTGCCTCAGTGCTGTTGGAGTGAGACACAAGGAGGAACTTGCATTAGCTCTTGGGGTTTGTTTCACATCATTGTGAAGAAAATAAAAACCATGCAGCAAAAATACCAGCTCTGCAACCTTGGCTCTTGGTCTTAATTTCTCTGAGAGGTGGGGACAAAAGATAATCACTAAAGACAAGTAGGTTTAAGTGACTCCTATGAGCACGCAAGTTGTAAACAAACCCACAGTTTTATCTTAATATATGAAACACAGTCTGAAAGAAGAGTGAGGATTATTTTGACAATACACACCAGAAGAAATCAGATTTTTCTACTTCTTCAGGCAAGACGACGACCTGACCTTGGCACAGTACAGTACAAAAGAAGAAATGGATTCTGCAACATTTATTATGTGAATGCTTTCTGTCATCTGTCTTCCTCTCTTGTACGATTATTTCCTCTTTCTCCTTCTGTATCTTTTACTCTAAAGTTAAACATCTTTTCATGTCACAGAGCATTCTCTGCATCCCTGTGTGGTTGTTTTTCACTCCACATGCCCTCAAATCCACTGATTTTGACTGCACTGCATTATAAAAATACATAAACCATGATGGAGCAATGTATCCATATCGCGCCCACTCCTCTTGTGGAAATGAAAAATGAAAAGGTGTCAGTGTAAATGATGTGAAAGCCCCTCTCTCTCTGGCTCAGGTATGACCTCGTGCAAACAACTCACTTGGGCACATATGCATTTTTCCATGCACTGGACTCTGGTAATGGAGCGTGTGACTGTATTGTTTATTAGGGTCTACTTGAACCCTGTAGATGTTTTCATTGCTCTAGTTTGCTCCGTTTTCACTCTCTCTGCTAAAAGTACTAAAAAAAAATAAAAAATAGATCACACCAAAGTTAGCATGTTGCCTGCAAACCCTACTCTCAATAGGGACATAGAAATGACACGCATGGACCTCAAGGTGGCGCAGGTACATTGCTTTCATTCTGCAGATACAGTTGCAAGAAAAAGTACGTGAACCCTTTGGAATTACCTGGATTTCTGCAAAAATTGGTCATAAAATGTGCTCTGATGTAATCTAAGTCCCAACAATAGATACACACAGTCTTCTTAAACTTATAACACAAAAAAAAAAAGTTTCATGTTTTTATTGACCACACCATGTACACATTCACAGTGCAGGGTGGATAAAGTATGTGAACCCCTAGGCCAGGGACTTCTGTAAGAGCTAATTTGAGTCTGAAGTCTGCCTACCCGGTGTCCAATCAATAAGAAGAGATTGGTGTTGTTGGTTAAAGCTGCCCTGCGCTATAAAAATCACATACCAGTTTTGAGTTTGCTATTTTCAAGAAGCATTGCCTTATATGCCTTGCACAAAAGAGTTCTCAGGAGACCTACAATTAAGAATTGTTGACTTGCATAACGCTGGAAAGGGTTACAAAAGTATTTCCAAAAGCCTGGAAGTTTATCATCCACAGTAAGACAAATTATCTATAAATGGAGACAGTTCAGCACTGTTACTACTCTCCCTCGGAGTATCCTTCCTCTAAAGATGACTACAAGAGTACAGCGCAGAATGCTAAATGAGGTGAAGAACAATCCTAGAGTGTTAGATAAAGACTTACACAAATCTCTGGCACATGCTAACATCTCTGTTGATGAATCTACGATAGCCTATGTAAAACACTTAACAAAAAAGGAGTTCATGGGAGGACACCATGGAGGAAGCCACTGCTGTCCAAAAAATTATTGCTGCCCGTTTGAATTTAGCAAAAGAGCACCTGGATGTTCCACAGCACTACTGGCAAAGTATTCTGCGGACAGTTGATACCAAAGTTGAGTTGTTTGGAAGGAACACACAACACTTTGTGTGGAGAAATAAAGGCACAGCACACCAACATCAAAACCCCATCCCAACTGTGAAGTATGGTGGAGGGGGTATCATGGTTTGGGGCTGCTTTGCTGCCTGAGGGCCTGGACAGATTGCTATCATCGACGGAAAATTGAATTACCAGGTTTATCAAGAGATTAGAATACTAGTGGTCCTTTACTACAGCAGCCTCTACCATCAGTGTGTGAATGTGGTGTGAATGGGTGAATGTGACAAGCAGTGTAAAAGACTAGAAATGGCTATTTTAGCACAAGTCCATTTACTATTTACCAAATTGGCTTGCTAACTGTGGCTAACGTGAGACAAGCTAGCACCACCAGCCTTCAGCCCTCCTTGCAGGTTTATGTCCACATGCCTGTGCTATAGTTATGCATCAGTGAAGTTGTTATATGTCAGTTTAACCAGACACAGCCTACACACAACTTTCAATCCATTTTATATTATCCGAGTACTGTGAAACCACGCAGCATTCTAGCTTTAAGGGAGTGCCTGGAGCTACAGCCCCGGCTAGTGGCTGCACTACAGCTTAGACACAACACGTGACTGTTGATACATGTGACATGTTTGTTTAATCAACTAGTAATTCTGATGCTGACGAGTGAGTGTGACAAAGTTTGTTTAGTGGACTTAACATCCTAAAAAACTATGAAACTAAAATTGAAATGCTCCCATACTGTTTATAATTGATTGGTGCTGCATGATTGATCTAATCGCAATCACAATCACGATGCAGCAATTACATAACTCCACCAAAGGCTGCGGTTTTAATCTTTTTGTCTGTAAACATTACAACCTCTCTCCTGATTGTTTAGAGTCTGTTTGGCTACTCCTATCAGCTGCTCTGGCATTTTTTTTGTGTGTGTGTGTGTGTGTGTGTGTGTGTGTGTGTGTGTGTGTGTGTGTGTGTAGCTGCCTGCACAGCATGTTTGTATGGTCGACATCTGATTTATTGGAATACTTTGGATTCAATATTTGTATTCTAAATATTTGAAATGCATTTTTATTTTTGTATGTGTTGAATTGAGAAAGGCATTTCAAAACTACTAAATAAATTGTATGCTCCTTAATATCCAAACAAGTAGACTCATAAGACTAAATTATCACAAATCGCACTAGCACAATTTTGCCAAACCATGCAGCATACAAATCAAAGCTGTTTGCAGCTATTCTACTCTCACTTATATCTGGTTTGGATCTCTTCTGTTTACATCCGTTCCATCGCCTGACTGCTCTGGTTGTTGCCATACAGGATCTCTTCTAACAGTGTTATTATCTGAGTAACTGCCAGAGTCCTTCAAGCCACTGCCATTTAGACCACTATGACAGATGCTCGGAAACAGACGCAAAAGGCCACAGGGGCAGGGTGGGGGGTGGAGGGTGGAGGGTGAGGGGTCTCACTTTCCCTAAGGGGGTTAATTTGTAGAGAAGCTTTCCACTCGACGGGGCATCCGCACAGGAAATGATCGACATCACAAATCATGAGCACGCAGAGGAACATCTACCAAGAAATGGAGCGTCCCCAAAGCCCAGTGACATGGTCGGCTTCTGTTTCCACTCCAGAGCTCATGAACTCGTAATTACAGAGCAGCGCCATAAAGATGCTATCAATAACTGTTCTCCTCTTCTGCCTCTTCATTTATTTATCTCGCACTCATTGTGCAGAGGTGTGTGTGTGTGTGTGAAGCAGCAGTTAACAGCTGTTATTTGTTTTGAAAAAACAAAGGCTGTAGTGTTTGTTTTTTTCACTTACAGATCTGTGAGTTTTATAGATCTATGTTAAAACACAGCATGTAAGACACACACATGTACACACTCAGTGGTAGACTGGCAACAAACCTTTGAAATTTAATAGTGATCAGCAGAACAATTCACACTTCACAGTGGATGACACATGCACACAGAAGTCCATTTCTGCACAAATATAAGACTACACATGCAGTCAAGTAGCCTGATTAGCATATTGTAGCATCCACACAGTGGATCACTTGATTCTTTTACAGAGGTTAACTAACATTGGATTCACGCTGAAAACTGCTCAGTGGTTTGAGAGCTACCTGAGCAGTAGGAAGCAATATGTCAGGGTTGATGGCTTAGCTTCAACCTTTATGAATATACTCTATAATATAACAAATATACTATATATAAAACTCTGGAATTCACTCCCAGACACCCGAAACTCTGACTCACTACCCCTTTTCAAATCAAAACTCAAAACCCATCTGCTTCAAACTGCATTCGCTGTCTAATTTCTTTGCTTCGTTTTAACTTGGTGTTACTCTGCTTGTTGTTTTTTTATTTATTTTATCGCAGGGTTTTATTTATTGTGTTTTAATCTTTCTGTAAAGTGATCTTGAATGTCCTATCTTATTTGTCATCTATATCAATAACTTATGTAAAAATGTGATAGATGCAAAGTTTTATATTTATGCAGATGACACTATTTTGTACACTTCAGCATTGTCCCTATTAAGTGCAATTAACAACCTACAAGCTGCATTTAACACAGTACAAATGGATCCTAGCAAACTGAGGCTGGTTTTAAACGCAGACAAGACTAAGGTGATGTTTTTCTCAAAGTCCAAGAGGACGGTGAAAGATGACTCTCAGATTTTCCCTTCCACAAATGAGGAACTATGTCCCAACATTTAAATACTTGGGTTTTCTCTTAGATGAAAATCTCTCTTTTAATCTTCATATTGAGAGTTTAACCAAAAAACTGGGGGTGAAGTTGGGTTTCTTTTACAGAAACAGACGCTGTTTTTATTTTGCTACTTGTAAAAAGCTCTTTCTAGCAACCTTTGCATCTGTAACTGACTATGGTGATGTTCTTTATATGCATGCTTCCTCAGCCTCTCTGAAAATGTTGGACTCGGTGTACCATGCTGCATTGCGGTTTGTTTCCGGGTAAGGATTCTGCACACATCACTGTATCTTGTATGAAAAGGTAGGCTTGTCCTCCTTACACAATAGAAGAATGGAGCATTGGTATGACCTTCTTTATAACGCCGTACGGGAGCTGCTGTCTTATTTATGCTCTTTATTGACTCCTAAAGTTGTCAGTGGCTGTAATCTTCGGTCCCATGGACAAATTCTTTTTTTCATTCCTCAGACTTGCTCTGTCTTTGGTAAAAGAGCTTTTAATGTCTTTGCTCCATCCTGGTCTGAGCTTCAAGGTCACCTAAAACTGGATTGCTTAATTCCATTGGAGGATTTTAAAACTAGGATAAAGGATCATCTGATCACCTTGGGCACATGTTTTAGAGCTTAACACAGCTAATTTATAAATTGATGTAATAGTTACTTGGTACTAGGCTTGCAAAATTCTGGGAATTTTCAAAGTTGGAATAAATTATAGTTGGGAAAAATATATTTTAGCATAATCCTGACTAAAACAACCAGATTCCATGCAAGTACAGTTGAATATTTATGCTAATCCTCAATCACATGCACATAGCACACTGCTTACTGCAGGGCTATTGAGACCACGCCCCCTACATTACATGCACTGTGCATTCCTCCATCACATGCACAGAAGATTTATAGAATCCTGGACCACATTTTTGAGTCCAGACTATTGAAGCCACACATTTGAGCCTGTGGGTTGGAGGGATGAGTAATATTTAACTCAACATTCTTGTTTTTGTTCTTCAATTAAAGAATTTATTGTTCAATAAAATATGTAACACTTGATAAAGTTCTACTTACAAATAAAGCAGTTTTAATTGTATTAATTTTGGATGGATGTCTGCTTATAACAAAACAAATATTTATGCTTGGAAATGATACCATTAAATTACCCTCAATTCCAGTTAATTCCCATAAATTCCCAGTTAATTTCCATGGAAAGTTTCCTATTTGGAATATTTCCAAAATTCCCCAGCTTAACTTCGCATGGAAATTTACCCGAAACTTTCCAGAAATTTACTGGAAACTTCCGGAAATTTCCACCCCATTGCAACCCTTCTTGTTAATGTATGTTTTGTCTTGTTCTCAGTGTGAAACATGTATGCTGCTGTCTTGGCCAGGACTCCCTTGTAAAAGAGACTTTGTATCTCAATGGGACTATTCCTTGTAAAATAAAGGTTAAATGAAAAAAAAAAAATGACATGTACCATCCTGTTACATCAGTATGTGGACTCTGCTGCCATGTAATTAATCTCTTGTGTATCTGGTACCCAAGTGTTGCCATGTTTATTTTGGCTCAAACTGTTTGTTGTCTTTCATGTCTTGATAAAAGTGGCATGCAGCTAAAGAAAACAACGCCATAAGCATCTATAGCTGAATGCAGGCTAATCACTGCTTCCCAAGGGACAGCACACAGAGCTGTGTGTGTAGGGGGGAGGTGGTCAACCGCTGCTCTTAATGTTACGTGTCAGACAAAAGGTTGCGCACGATATAAAACAAACTGACAGCAATTTTCTGCAGGGAGTCCAAGAGACAGAGGGCAAGTCAACAGAGACGGAAACACAGCTAGGAAGAATAGGGTGGCCAAACTGAGTACCGTGTTTTCTTTCATTCAGAATGCACAGATTACAATCACAGATGTTTCTTTCTAGATACAGATCGATGAGGTAATTTCAGAAGACAAAAGCCAATGGGTGTTATTGACTTGGTTCTGAAATATAGCCGCTGCAGCCAGCAAGCTAAAGCCTGGAGAGGAGAGATAACATACACTCACATGTCTGCCCGATTCAAACATGGATACAATTGGCTGTTAGAGGCAGGAACCGCTCTGCAAATTAACAACACAAACAATTAGATGAAATGTTTGGTGGGTTATGTAACCCTGACTCTCTGAGGGAGACACAAAGCCAGGTTTAGGGAAGGAGATTTGCCATGACATTGTTGGTTCTTGGTTCTGTGGCATTAATCAGGCAGTGAATTCAGAACACCGGTGCTGGAAGAGCAGGAATACGAGCATACTCAATGAGCAAGACAAAGGAACTGTATCATTCATGTGCATTCTTTCTTCACCACAAATCCTCTTGCCATCACAATGTGGAAATATGGTGATACATACCACTGATTGTATATGAATATGGAAACACGCCTTCAACTTAAGTACTCGCAGAAACATAAAAGCAAAGTTGAACTGCCTTTCCCTTTTTTCCCCAGACTCTTTAAAAAGAAGCTTTCTAACTGTGGTCCTTAAGGCAACAGTCTCTATTATAACTCAGCTGCTTCTAAAATGTCAAACGGCCTCTGGACACAGGCGACTGCTGTTAATTAATAGACCACAGGGGTTAACATCACAATCTTAAGAAGATCCTCTGACAAACACATGGAGGCAGATGTGACAGTGTTATAAAACTAATGAGTCACACGTGAAGCTTAAAGTCAACCCCAAAGCAACAGGGACACTCAGAAGAAATGCACTCAATTTTCTCTCTGCAAGCCAAAACTGAAGCAACTCCTGATCCTGCAGTTAGATGGCTTCATTTCAGCACCATGGAGAGTGCCACAGTACTCAGCCGGGGTTGATGCTCTGCTAATTCTTCCCCCCTCTTGGGCAGCAAACAGCATCTGTTGGTCTGCCTCTCCAACCGCAGCAATAATTGAACTCTTAGGAGACTGCCATACACTCAAGCGGTAGATGTGGCACCAGTTATGGGCCATGGGAGGGGCCACTTCATGCTTCGTTCAGAGGGAGATGAAAATGCATTCCAGCATAACGGTAAATTGATTAAAACAGAAATCCAGTACACTCTTTTATTAAAGCAATCAGAGCGTACGTTTCTAAGCCTATTTTCTGTCTTTGCTTTAATGGAATGGATTTGTACACCTTTCTTATCTGCATTAATATGATAATTAAACAGATCAGGTTCATTATTAGAGATGCTGGGAGTTGATTGTAGTCCAAATAACCCGTAGTACAAATGCAGTGGAGCCACAGTCTGAGCAATAGGTAAGACTGTTATTTTTCACTACACCACCTCTCTCACTGCACTGTTTCTATTTCCACTGCTGTGTACACCTACACATAAAACCAACAGCTGAATACAAGTCCCGCCGCATCTCTGGGGGGTTGTCGTGAGAGGTCATTCTGGGAAATGTAGGAAAAACAGCAACTAAAGCAGAAGTGTGAAATAGCTTCAGGGAAAGTGCAATATATTCTACAATACTCAGCACAAAGCAAACCCTGGAAAGTGTGGAATATCATACGCTTTTGCACACAGTGTTTCAAGTGTCCGTTGAGATTCAAACATGAAGTGGATGTATGAACACACACACACACACACACACACACACAAACACAAAGGCCCCCTCTGAGAAAATCCCCAGGCAGCCTCTCACATACTGTTGTACATAAACTAAGAGTGTTTTTCATGCTACCTGTCATCATTCTGAAATGTCTGGTCCCCCAGCAGCAGGTCCCTGAAGCGATAGCGAGGAGGAAGAGGAGGCACCTCTGTGTCCACCTCTGCCATCTTGAGGGACGAGATGTCCAGAATAACGCCAGAGTTGCTGCTGTTGTTTCTCTGCAGGGTCTCGGTGGAGGTCCTGCAGGGTTAGGAGGAGAGAAACATCTGCTCATCAACATGCCAGATTTTGTTCTGTTCTGCTATTACAACTCTGACATTTCAGCTTAATGCCAGAATAAACAGATACGGTGATAAGGTGCCTCAGACTGTTAGCATTTACAATGAATCTGAAATCCATTTCTGGGGAAACGTTCATGGGAAATCAGTGGTGAGTTACAGGGTTACATAAAGAACAGACTGCTTGCAATGAAAACAATCAATGCTCAGAGGGAATCCATGTTCTACAGTAATCCCCAGATGACAATTTATTTATCTGGGGCTGAAATGTGGGTCGTTTTGCTTTACAAACACATTCTGAAATTCTGAAGCAGTTCTGTCAGACGCAGCTGAACAAACAGCTCCAAACATGAGGTATGACTGCTTTAAGAGGTGCAAAGCATGGACCTGATTCTCTGCCTCAAAGTAAGTCATGCATAAAGCCAAAACCAGATGACCTGATGTTACTGTTCTCATTTGTGCATATCATGTATTATTAAATGACCTATAAATGTATGTGCATTGAAGTGCATTATTCAAGAGAGAAAATGACCTTTTTTCCATCAAAGCTGACACTCAGCTGTGAGGAACTTTTATTTTGTGTTAACCGGCAGCCCCTGTGGACACAGAAGTACGCCTGGTGTTATATATGTTCTCAGAGTAGGAGACTGGGGAATGCGACCTCATTTTGATGCTATTTTTCTGTTTGAAAACACAGCTGCTGGAAGAAGAATACCCACACTGTAATGTTTCTATTTGTGGTTACGCAAGATTAACAGTTTAACATGTTAATCACTTTCATAACATGAAACTTTATAAACTTTTAGGACGCTTCACTTCCCCTGTCTGGCCAGTAAGTAACACTGTTGGTTGTGTCATAAAAGTGACTGTATTAAAGGCACTGTAAGGAATTTTAGCTGATTATAAAAAAGTCACCTTTATACTGATGCCTGTTCATGATATACATAATCAAATAAGTTTATCAGTAACAAGACTGTTTATTTCTTCATACTGAATCATAGTGCCTGTGTTTAGGTTTGATTGACTATGAAAAGTTGAGTCAATATTCAGCTCACCCGTTAGTGTGTTTGTTTAGATCTCCACTGGTAACGTTTGCTAGTGAGAAGTAAGCTAGCAAGCTGCAGGAGTTGTTTTTCCTTCATTTCACTTTTTATTCATTTTTGACTGATTTTGCAGCTGTACATTGTCCAATAAATTCTCAGTGCAATTCATATAGTCATGTCATTATAATGATGAAAATGCAAAAAAAAAAAGAAAAAAAGACAACATAAGATACCTACAAATGATCAGTTTTTATAACTGTTGTTTTTCCTAAGATCATTTTCTTTTTACGTAATGTTTTGTACTCATGGCTGATACTTGAGCAAGATTAGAAAAAAGGTTGTTTTTTTTTCTGTTGAGGTATTGCTTTAGACGGAGAAACTCTACAGCCAAATCTTTGCTAGGTAAAAGAGCAAAATGGCTACAACTGGAGCATATTGAATTACGTGACATCACTATTTTGTCTTGAAAAAGAAAGGTAGTATTAACAAGAAGATCTGTATAAAATTATTTGGCTCCGACAACAAATGTACGCTTTGGCAAGAGCCATATCTTTGTGACAGCTGACCTTGATAGTGCTCATGCAGGCTACATAGACTGTGTGATAATGGACGTAGTATGCGTGACATCACCTATCTGCTTCGGAAGCCCTGTTTTGAACTTGATCGTCGGCGGGTGCCATATTGGAAATGCTGAACTCAATCTCACGTCTGTAGAGCTAGTGTGAGGTAAAGAAGCGGGCCTTTAGCCCTTTTGCTTACAGCTACAGGGTGACCTCCAATCAAGTCAGCCATGCCCTTATTTGGGCAAAAAACGTAAGTTGGATATCTCGAAAAATAATGAGTTATACAAAAATGTCAGCCCCCGTACAGTGTGGGCCAATGGAGAAATTAGCTATTCAGACCTAAACCGTTTTTTGTACCAGGCTGTAAACATGTTTATTTCTGCTGTAAAGATCGTCTTTTTTGAATGGATGTGTATGTGGTTTCAGGTGTTTCTGTAGCCAGCCTCAAGTGAACTTAATTTACATTGTAAGCAAATGACGAGAAAGTTATTTGTCTTTTAGGCCCATACTGTTATGAGCCTCTGTGAAGATTACCTCCTGCTGAGAACTTCTGTAATCAGATAAACGGCGCTCACTCCTCTAGGGTATGAAATTAATGGAAGTAGGAAAAGGAAATCTCAGCTGGAAGTCACTGTAAGCTACACTGGCTATAACTGAATTACTGAGAGGTTGGCACCTGTTCGCAGAGTCAATCATCCTCTTGTCGTTGGACGATAACAGACGATGATTGATGGGTTCAAGGAATGCTTACACGTGTACAGGACAAGTTCAGTAGAGAGACATCATAATCACAAAGAAAAAGTTCCTCACAGGGGAATTGCCAAAACCGTTTTATGAACCAGGCTGTAACATGTTTATTTCTGCTGCAAATATCGTCTTTTTTGAATTGGTGTGTATGTTGTGTCCTGTGTTTCTGCAGCCAGCCTCAAGTGGACGCTCGATGAACTGCAGTTTTTAGCATGGGCTTCATATTTTCTTGGATCATAGGTTGCCACTTGGCAGTCTTCAGTCAAAGGGGGTGCCAGAGTGAACACAACATGTTAGTTTGTTGCAGAGGTTTTTAAAAAAGCTGCTTTTATGATTGATTTTCCTTGATTGATTGAGATAGCTTCAGAGCGTTAACTATGATACAACGTTGTGATAGGTGAATAGCAAAATAAAGCTCTGTTTCAAAGCTAACAATGCTGTAACTTTATAAGCCATTTGTGGTAATGTTTATTCACTGTGACCTCAATAGACTGTAAAAAGCCAGCAGTGTATCTAATTAGTAAAATATACACAGTACATGTTTGTGTAGTAGCAAGAGGGCAAATAGGATCAGTTTGTCAAAGCCATGCTAATCAGAATCACAGTGTAGAGGAGCATTAGGAATAATATGGAAATAGCAGGGTAGCAAGGTTTTTTTTGCGAATGCTCCAGTTTTTGGGGGGAGGGGAATCAGTGTGAGACTGAGGCTGTTTCATAACCAGTTAAAAATTCCTCACAGAAGTTTAAGGAATATGTAACAGCAGAGACACATCTCAAATCAAAGCCATGCACGTTTACATAACAATGTGAGTGCATGTCTTATTAGCTTCATATTCCTGTGTGTATGTAAAAGTATTCCTCCTGACACACAATGTCACATGTTGGGGAATTAAGTGATCAAGGGAATTACCTGTCGCCATGGGAACTCGATGATCGGCGTGGAGGGCTCATGACTGACTCTTGAGGGCATTCGAGTGATGAACATGAGAGCAAGAGAAGGAGTGACAGAAGGCAGAGAGAGGAGGGAAGAAAAACAGAGGGAGAGATTAAACATACTTATTAGAAGTTCACCTCTTTAGCAGGACGACATTCAGTGCCCGTGTCGCAGCTTAACTCTGCTCCCAGTTCAGGGAGGAGGACACTTCTGAAATGTGCTGCTCTTTGAACACAGCCGGATTACACCAACACACTTTAATGCGAACGTGCAGCTTAATATTAATGTCTACGCCGTCTCACACATTCCCAATTGCAGGTGATAAAATATTTATGGTGTGTGTTCTGATAAAGTGGAAATAGCATTTCAGGTGGGTCAGTAAGCTATTATCCACCTGTGTGTTTACTGAAGGTGCCCAAGGGTGCAGCTTTTAAATCATGCAGCCATGAGGATGAGGAGGAGGAGGAGGAGGAAGAGGAGGGATCCCCTTGTCAGACCATTTTCTTCCCACGAAGCAACTAAGTGTGAATACATTATTTCAGAAAGAGGACACGTACATTTCACAACAACAATGTATGTACAGTGAACTGATGTGTGTTGTTTCTGTCCTCATTCATGTGTGTGTTTCTGCTCGAGTGAATCAATGCTCAGCTCATTTTAGAGATGCCTTTGCATGTCCTCTCATACGATTTATCCTCGCTGAGATGCCTTTGATTCTCCTTTGAAGCCTCGGCAGAGAGGAGAAGAAGTGGGTAATACAGGGCTCTGCATTTGTGTATATGGCCATCAATGTACAGTGTGGGCAGCCTTGAGTGGGCTAATAGCAGCCACAGACATGCTCTCCCTGATTAACAGTGAAAGCACAGACCCTCAGAAGTATAGACACAGGAAGGGATGAGGGGAGCTGACGAATGAGTGTTGTTTTCTGTTCCTGTCCTCGTCAAATACACAGAGTGAAGGAGTGTAAGGAACACATTGTCCTCAATGTGTCCTTTGCTTTTGGGGGAAGAGGGAGATGTTTACTTCAAGTGAACTGTGTGAGTAAATCAAGCCTCGTCCTCTGATAAAACAACAGTCTGCAACCTTTGAGAGTCGGCTTAATGGATCAGCCAAAGTGACCACAATAACAGGGGACAGAGACGCTCCAGGTAAGAGACTGTCTTCACTTAAGGGAGAGGGTAAAACAGATTCAGAGCAAAGCAAGCACATGGAGGGAGGACAAATACATAAAGAGCAGAGAAGAGATTAGCATCTTAAAAATAAAGAGGGCCCAGAGGGAGGATGAAGCCAAATCAATGCTGACGTCTATGGTCAGAATGATATATTATTGAAGGCTCCTGAAAGATGTGACACTCATGAGACTATAACAGAGTTATCAGCCGTACTGAATGGATGTCATGCATGTGTTGCACACTTCAAATGTTAATCCGATCATTGACTATGTGAGAGTCTGTGGTTTAGACTTGGATCTATCTCTGAAGAGGAGAACATTTCAGAATAATGTCATGCATGAGAAAGAATAAGGAACTATTAAATACATTATGTTGATTTTCATTCTATCATAGCTCAAGCTTTTATGTCTTTATGTATTGTTCTATGATTACCTCCAAGCCACATCACTTGTAAGTCCATTAAGAGAGGTTTATGTTGTCTCTGAATGCAACTTATGCCCATTATTCAACCTACTTCCACAATATGCTGGTATTTAAGGATGCCTTGATGCCAAGTAATGTCCCGATGCCTTGTTCTATACATCTTAAATTATTGGTGGAAGTAAACAGTATTGTGCATTCATTATTCATTCACCTTCTGTGAAAATCAACCTAACATTCTGCTAGGAGAATGCCACTTTACAAGCCCCTAGTGAGTTTTAAAGCAATGCTCTCTCACACTTGCAAACACAATTTTGTTCTTATTAAATTATTTTCATTTTGTAAATAAATAAGATTCATATTTCAGTGTAATCACACTTTGGGGCTCTTGGGAAAGTGGCTATAAGAGTACCAAATAATTTTTTTAATGTCTTTCTACCATGCAGGGCTGAGATTATGCTTAAGACACATAACAAATGGATTGTTTATACTAAACTCTCGGAGGACTAGTAGGTCAGGGGTTCCCAGACTTTTCGGCCTCCAAAATATAGGTCCTGAAGACTTGTGAATTGTAGCTTCATACTTTATTTAGCTAGTCTGCAGAAAAGTAGCCACCTGCATGTACTGTAGCTATGTTTCCTGTGCTGTTATGAACTAACTGCTGCTACTGCTGCTTTTGTTAATGAACTGTGAACTAACCCTTACTCTAACCCTAACCTTATAAGTCATCTAAAGAAAGGCAGAAAACTAAAGGGAAAAAAATGTTTTTGCAAGGTTTTATTTCTAAATGAAATTCTTTAAAATCTATATATTTACAGTAAAGGAAATATACAACATTTTAGATCTTGTGACCCCCAATTTGCATCTGGTGACCTTACAACGGGTCCCGACCCCCACTTTGGGAACCCCTGCAGTTATAATAACAACAATAATAATAATATAATAATAATAATAATAATAATAATAATAATAATAATAATAATAATAATAATAATAATCTTTATTTTTATAGCACTTTTCTAAACAAAGTTACAAAGTGCTTCACAGAAAAACACAAAAATACAGAAAAATAAACAAAAAAATATACAAAAAAATACATATATATAATAAAGGAACTCTAAAGTCCTAGTATTGCAGTAGTTATAGCATCACATTGTAGTCTATTTAAATACCATAGGAAAGGAGCTACTGTGAATAAAGCTTAAAGATTTCATGCACTTTCACAAGAATAAGTCACCCAAGAGTAACACAGACTGCCCTCCCAACACCTTTCATGATATCAGTCATAGATAAATTGCAGAAAAAGATGTTTAAAAAGGTAAGTGAACTTACACACGTGCACCACAGTCACTGAGAGTAAAGTCAGGCTTCCTGGGTGAACATGGCGAGTTGCTCTTCTTGCTAACTTCGTTCACCTGGCAGTGCTCTGGTTTCTGACCGACGTCCCATCATCGTACACACAGGCTTGATCTGGATAACCTCCACACACTCTGCTTATACAGCGCTGCCAGTGTGACAGAGGGGGTCTGCCCTTAGCGCGCGCCTGAGGAAGCTCTGTCATTATTAAGAAGATGACCTTACAGAAGGCGAGGGAGCAGCCTGCAGCGGTCAGGCAGGGGGGCAAACAGAGGACTAGATGAGTGAGCTTGCGCCTGAAGGTGAATCAAATGGATCCACTGGAGGTCCACAAACAAGTCCACTGAACGCGCAAGGTGGAGGCGCGCGTCCTGGGTTATTAAAGTTTAAGAGAGAAAATAGTCCCGGTCGAGAACGCTGTAGTTTGACCCTCACCTGTTAGTTAATTTTAATATCAATACGCCAGCCCAAAACGGAGGGACCTCACTGTCGCTTAGCAACAACTTTGTTTGCTCCTACCTGGCGGACTACATTTCCCAGCGGAAGGAGAATGGAGTGTATTTATAGTCCATGTTGTCGGATAAGAACTGTGGCCTTCTCCTTTGTAATATCTCAAGATCCCATGCAAACGTTTCTACGCCACAAACTGAGGTCTAAAAATCAATGAAAGTACCGCTTCTTCTTCTTCTGACTTCCACCGCTGCTGTCCTCCACCATGTTGGTTAAGAGCTTAAAAATGAAGATGTAATGGAAGCGTGCTCTACTCCCTGCTGGTGTCCATGCTTTCCTCTCAGCATCAGCATCATCAGCATCCCTCTCCTCCCAAGGACGGAGGAGCTGGAGGAGGACGGCGCTCATTTTCTGACCTGGGTGCTTCGCCACCTGCCGGCCAACTTCGTCATGAGTCGGGACTAATGTCTAGGAAAGCGATGCGTTTGATGCCGACAAGAAACTTCCTTTAAAAAGGCTTTTAGTGGAATGGAAAACCTAATAAGAGATGCTTCTGCCTTATTCTGCTTCGTCATCATGTGCCCATCACATTGTCAGGTTTGTCTGTGTTTAAAGATGCATGACTGTGGATGAATAAAACTGCTTCTTCTCTTATATGAGCACTGAAACGGTGTGAAATGTTTCTTTGTGTCCTCATAAGTATACAATAGTAAGGTTACATCCCTTATCTTTCACATCTACTTGAATCAGACTGATGAGTAAAAAACAATCATAGCTTTAACAGCTTCAGTACAAACACATTTGTCCAAAAAAGGCTTTAAATTGACACATTAACCCATAAATACTGCATTTAATTATAACACATCATATAGTTATTTATTCTAGTCATGATGATCTCTATCAAACATCAGTGATACAGAAACAGTGCATGCAAAGTCTTGGCAACTTCCAGGAATCCTCAATCTTTCAGTATTAGATCTGGTTAGTACATACCTGTTACAGGTCTCTCCTCCATTTGCCTCACAACGCTCCCCCTCAAGTTGAAAAAAATATTCATTCTGTGTGTACAGAGGGACGACTGGGAGACACCGCTGGCTTGTGTGTGTGTCTCCGGGAGAGACGTGTTGCTCTGTGTGCAATCCTCACTGTTCAGCCTCTCCACATTTCAGCCCATTATTCTCCAGGGGAAAAAGAGCTCTGAGCGTCATCATTTTAAAGCCCACACAGCCACTTATGCTTTCCCATGCCAGCAGTCAGGACTCACTCACTCACTCGCTCAATCGCTTATCTCACTCTGGATCTTGATTCCCACAGATTTCTTCTCCACAACTTGGTGGATCCGACTGATGCGGTTATTTAACACAGCATTGTGTGTTTGTCTTGCCTAGTGTTGGATGTTTGCACAAGCTGGATGTCAGTGCTGACAGGTCATTTACAGTATGATCACATCACCGGTGATCATTCAGTACACACAGAATGCAGACATAAAAGGAGAATGAACAGTTTTAAGAAGAAAGAAAACACAAAATTTGTAGCACTTCATTAAAGCTCATTAGACACACCCTAACTCTATACATTCAATATACTTTCTTCACTACCAACAAACATCAGAGTTTCTCACCTTCAAAGCATCCTTTTACACAACATCAAGGTTACTACTTGCATTTTAAAATACAGTAGACAAAAACGTCTCCCCTTACTATTCCTGCACATTCTGCAGTCAAACACCTGCATTATTTCCATAATCCCTCTATCTCTTGACTCACACCTGTTACTCTGCATCAATAATTAATTACTACATAAATCACAATATTTAGAAGATGCTCTTAATCACTTGATTGATTTTTCACACTTAACACTGTAACGCTCTTATCTCTTATTGTGTTTAGAGCTAAAATAAGGAATTTGGAGTATAATCCAATTACAGGTTTATTCAAAAAATCCAAATGGAGATGGTTTCATCATGTGGTTTGTAAATCTATCATTCATTTTGATATCTTTTTCTTTAAATATTAATGTGGGAATTGGACTGTATAATCTGTGATTGGCAGCTAAACCTGAAATCAATTATCCGCTGACTCATCTCCATAAAAAGAGGTCTGTTTTGAAAGTGAGAGGCATGAAAAGGCGCCTAACTTCAACAGTCACCTGGTACCCTATAATGTGCTTTAATTTGATGCTCTTGGTTGTTTTGCAACAGCAGCTGCCAGCTTTGACTAATGCAGCGATGTCTCATTTTGGAGTGAACTCTTCAATTATTCAGTCATTACGCTCCCTCGATTGAACCGTATTACAATGTGTCCTGGAGCCTGGCGTGCATCCATTAGGCTATTTCTCTCTAACACCTCTGTCCTGCTCATATAATGCCTGCTTTGTGGAGTCTCAGCTCAGCACAGCACAGCCACTCTCCCGCCCGGATGCTTGCTCTTCATGCTTCCAAAGTGTCTAAAAACAGATGGAGAGGAGAACAGTTCGACTCAGACAGTGAAGCACTCAGATTCAGTTCGCAGCCTGAAGGCATATATAATATATAGGAGCTGTACATGGTGCATGAATCACAAAGTGACTCTGTGTGTTTGTCTGGATCTAACTGCAGACTTTTTGATGTTAAGTATTTTTGTCTTAAGTTTGAAATGTATTTTAGAACTATCATCATAGCAAGACAGACAGTAATCTACAACAGTCATCAATGTAATGATACATTTAAAAACTCATAAATACAAGTATTAAACCTACGGTGATTTACTTTTTCAGCTTCCCAAGTCATCATATGACTTCTTTTGTAGATTTCTGCACGACTCTACTCACTTAGTCTTAAAGTGAAACATCTTTCTTGGGGAAGTAAGCTGTAGATCGTGTCAATAGTGTTCAAATATAAAGCTTTGTTATCCCTGCTGTGTGTTGTCAGAATATAAACTACAATCTATTTCCATGGAAACACATTTCCACATCCCCACTGATTAGTGTAATAGCAGTGATATTTCCCCCTCGAGATTCAATTCTTTTTCCGCATTAAAGCCTGAAGAAGTTATGGCTTTTATGTTTCCTGCAAACTACATTAAAAGGGAGTGGAAAAGAATATCTGAGAGCTTTGGGTAGTAATGAAATGAGACAACAACAAGCACTAAGTAGCATCAAGGATGTCACAGCATTTGTTGTCCACTTACCTCCATGTGTTTGTTTCGTGACAGTAAGCTTCGATTGTTTTCAGGTTGGTGACTTCATCAGAGCCTCCCACTGCCAGCATGGCGCCATTGAAGACTACAAGGGACATCTTCAGACACAATAGACTAAAGTAAGTATTAGAGAGATACATACCAAATATTGAAGTTAAACACATTTTGCATGTTCTTAGAGGACGTTTTTTCAATACTGCAAAGAACGTTTCCTTTAAAAGTGAAACAATTACACTTTGATGACAAAGGGATGTCTGTCAATACAAATTTGGGATAAACTTTAATTAAACAGCTTTAATGTCAGTTTTCTTTTTCAAAGTTATATTTTTGGGGCATTTTTGCCTTTAATCAATAGGACAGCTGAAGAGAGACAGATAATGTGGGGAGTAGAGAGTGGGGGAGGACATGCAGTAAATGGTCAAGGCCGGAATTGAACCTATGACCACTGTTAGAGGGCCATAGCCTCTCTATATGAGGTGCATGCTTAAACGGCTAGGCTAACGGTGCCCCTATGTCATAGTTTTTGCATACACTACCACAGTATCTCATCAAAAATGTGTTTTGAAGCCATGCTAGAAGCATTGCACTGATGTAGCCGATGATGTGTTGGTGCAAAATTGGAATCCTGACTGTAAAATACCAACAACTTGCAATTTAAAGGTATTTATTTCTAAAAACAAAAAAAAAGTTGCTTTTGTCAGACTGGACAGCTTAAGATAGACAGAAAACATGGAGGGTAGACTATTGCAATGAGGACTGTAGCTTAAGTGTATGGGGTGCAGGCTTAAACAAGTTGGCCAAAAAACGAGATGACACATCTCAAGGGGTATATCCTGATAAATACATTTCTTTCTCAAATGGCACTCCTTACGATCTTACTTTGTACAGATATTTATGGTTTCCTAGCGGATGAATCCTCATGACTTTCTGGAACCCCTAACATTTCATATACTACCACCAGTGGGTCAAAGTAAGTAAACTTGCAAAAACCTGTATGGATTAGAACTAAAATTTCCACATTAGTACAAAATAGTGACCTGAAAGAGACACTGGTGATCCCTAATTTTCCTTCAGAACAACCAAGACATTCACATTTGTGGTTTTGGTTGAAATGTTTCAACAACTGCTTAATAGACTGCCTTGAAATTCAGTAAAGACAGCCGTTTTCCCTTGAGGATTGCTTCTTGTCACATTTGTGATTCCATTATGATTAATCTACTGACAACATCAGGACATAATAATGACAAATGAACACCCATCTGCCTCACCTGAGGGGAACTTTTGGTTCGTGTGGATTTTGGCATCCCTTGTGGACAAAATGTTACCTCTAATCTCAGTGCTGATCATGTTCTGTCAGTAGTGTTTCCTGCAGAATTTCACTCTTCTGTCTTTTAACAGTCAGTTGTATCGATCACTGAGAATCTTTGCTGTGGAGTTTTGTTTTGTTTTTACAAAGGGTGCTGTGTGCTGCCAATTTCCTCATCTGACTCCTACTGGAGGCAGGGATTGCAAGAAATAAAATTTGCCTTATGATCTATCTTTTGTCTGATGATCTTGCTTTTTATGTTTCAGTTTGTTTCATAACCAGCTAAAAACTCCTTACAGGAGCTTTAATGTTTGGGGCTAATTTGTAAATATGTTCTAACATGTTAATCTGACATGGTGAATATGTTAAAAATAATACTATCCAATTGATTCCAGAATTTTGTTTTACACCCATTTATATTCTTTGTAAAGAAATCCTCTATAAACAAACAAAAATATCTGCTGGATCCAAATGAGGAGAGCTCTTGTTACTGAAAAATGTGAATACTCTTTAAAGGTAATTTAAGTCCTCCTCTTGGATGCATTTCTTCTCTCCATCTTTTCCCTTCATATCATCCAGATGTAAAAATAAACTGGATCTTAAATCAGCAGGGAGGCCTGTCTTCTGGTGTGCCACACAGTGATGCATTACTCACGTTGTCCCTCTTACTCCTCATACGTTTGACAGGAGTCCACCTCATGGCGTCTGGGTGAAACCTCTCCACAGCGCAGAGCTGCAGGTTGAGTTCGTCTCTGCCCCCAGCCACATAGATGTGTCCGAGATACACGGTGCAGCCTGCGTTCTCCCTGGGGCTCAGCATGTGGGCGCATATCGACCAGGTACCGTCTACAGGGTTGTACCGCTCCACTGGGGAATATTTAGCGGATTGTAAAGGTAAAAAAAAAGGATGCATATATGATAAGCACATCTGCACACAATGGATGAGTAAGACTATAGCTTACAAACTTTTATTTTTATGTAGCTTACAGAGCAGGAACACAAGATACAGATCTTGAGAATGTTTGTTTGATCCTTTCTTCATATCAGCATATTTGAATTATAACAAACTAATTACTTGTTTCCATTTCTGTAAGTAATAACCGTAAACTTGATGGGAACAAAAATAACTTGTGGGAATTTTACTGACGTGCACTTCTCACAGACAGAAATAGTCAGTGACAAGTGGCAGCACAACATAACCCCTGCTTATCTTTGGCAAGGTCAAGGGCTTAGGAATCTCTGTGTGTACTATGTCCGTCTACATGCATGTGTGTGTGTATGTGAGTATGGCTTCTCACAGGGAGGATAAGGTCAAGCTAGCTGTTATGCGTGACTGAAGTCCTGCCACACGTCACAAAGCAGTCAAAGAAAGCTGAGACTTTTTTCCTCAAGTGGTGGGAACATGTTAACTCACCAAATGGGCCAGAGTACAAACTAACAGTTAACTCTCAGAGTGTACAGTAGCATCCTTGTATAAATAAATCATCAGGGTCATGTGCTGGTGCCTTTCATTCAGTATTCTGTTTTAAGTTGTGCTTCTTTGTAGAAAGCGTGCCAGCTGCAGCAGGTCACATCTACATACAAAAACTCAACAACAACTGGCAGCCTTTTTGTACAAAATAAAAGCACTTAATGAAATTTTAATGTGTTTCCAGCAGAGATTGAAAGAAAAAAGTTATAAAAAACTTTTACCAACAATTCTGAGAATAAATGAAACTTTAAATTGGGCTCACATTTATGCACCTCACAATGAGCTCTCTAAACAGTTTGCTACTTTCAGCTTGAATAATAAAAATGTAGCTGCGTAACAGCGTCTAACGTGCCTTTGTATCTTACCGTCTTTCCTGAGAGCTACACAACATTTTTCTAGTATTTCTGACTGGGAGGACCTCCGAACTCCAGGACATAAACATATTTATCCCTCTCCTCCATGTATTTTTCTGCTTTGGTACCTGCTATAAATTCCTTCTTCTCCCTCCCCCTCTCCCCTTTTGTCTAATTTCCCAATGGGAGATGTGGGTGTAATTTATTTCAGCTCCTCTATCATCCTATTGATCCAGGAACTCACATATTCTTTTGTTTATTTTCTCCCCTGAAAATGTTCTCATTTGTGCCCTAACTTGTAAGTATATCAAATGTTGGGCTGTCAAAGGATCACTTTTTAAAACCATGGATAATCAGAGTTTTGATAGTTCATACTGATTAATTGCATTTTTAATCATGTTTTTAAGTCTGCATTAACAAGCAGTTCAAACCAGTGTCTAGATTTGGGAATGCAGTAAAATGCACTGTATGACCTTGACTTTTTAAGTTATATTTTTGGCATTTTCGCCTTTAATGGACAGGACAGCTTAGGAGAAACAGGAAATGTGGGCAGCAGAGAGTGGGGGAGGACGTGCAGTAAATGGTCGAGGCTGGAATTGAACCTACAACCTCTGCAATGAGGGCTAAAGCCTCTATATATGGGGCGCATGCTTAGACTGCTAGGCAAAGGACACCCCTGATCTTGACTTTTAGATTAATTATTCAGATAAATTATGCTACACTGTGGTCTGAAATTAAGACTTAAAAGGTAGGAGACAGCTTCAAAGTGCTTATGCAGTGTGTATTTTTACGTTTTATTTGGACACTGTTACATGTTAACAATATTCAGGATTGCATGTACAAAATGTGCAGCACCTTTCTTTTGGTGTCAGTCGCAGGTTTGGGGTAGGCTACCGTTTGATTAGCTACACCTGTATGCTTAGATGTTAGGGGGTAGCCTATTTTAATTCTGTTTGACACAAAGTGCTAATTTCTTTTGACTTGTCAGCTGAACTGTGTATGGGAGTGTGAAGAGTTTTTCTTTCCCATCACAGCACCAACAGGAAACAGGAAGCTGCTGCAGTAGCTTAATCATGGCGTGCCGAAAGAGACAAAATAGCAAGCGATGAAAAAACAAAAGTGGTTACTTCAGAAGCTTATCACTGCGATTAACACGTTAATGCTAACAGCCCTACGTACATTTATTTTTTAGGGTGTTATTTTCGTTAGCCTAATGTTTTGGAAAACCAAGCTAACCTTTTTTGTGTATGTAAATTATTTGGGTAGGAGGCAACACATGAGGACATAGATAACACATGTATTCTATGAAACAATGACAGATTGATAATGGTTTTGAGTATTAGACTGTCTCACCTGAGCTCAGAGCCATATCACCATCATTCCCTCCGATCACATACAGGTGACCCTCCAGCACTGCGACGACAGCTCTGGTGCGTCTGGTCAGCATCGGTGCCTGCTTGCTCCATGAGTTCATTTTTGGATCATACCTTGAACAAAGAAACAAAGGTTAGCAAGAGCGATTCAACAAATGGTCCGTCAATCATTTCTGTTTTTCACAGCTCAAATGATCATTTCCCTTTCCTTCCTCTGAGTCAGCCACTTCGGATCCGTCAAAGTAATGTCAGGTGTCAGGTAGTTAAGATCATTATTGCTTTGATTCCGGATATATGCGAGACACAGCCCACTCCTTTAATTCCGCTTTTAAATGATCCATTTAAAAAGAGGTATGTTTTTGTTCCTTCAGCCACTCAGGAGAAAAGCTTTCACCGGGTCTCACTTCTTAACAAAACACCAAATGGAACTTTTTTAGCAGCAGGCTTTGGTGGGGAAATTAACAGCATATTAGTTTGTGTTAATGAGATGTTTGGAGCACAGTCTTGTTTGTTTACAGTTTCTATCAATAAGATTTACTGCCAATTTTGACAGATATTGATCTTTTTCCACCACATTACCTCTCCACAGTGTTCATGGCAGTAATGCCATCGTGTCCTCCAATAGCATAAAGGTAGCCGTCCATCTCCACCAGACACACACCGCTGCGGGGGCTGCTCAAGGGTGCTACATCTGTGCTCCAGCTGTCTGTGTCTGGATTGTACCTGCCAGGATGAAGGAAGAGGAATGGAGCATGTCAGACTCTGCTGTTAACAGCTTTCAGTGAGGAGAACCAAAACAGGTGCAGGCTTTCATAAAAACTTTGATTTTATTGGAGTGTTTTGTTGGCTTGTAGTTGTGTGCTTTTGAGGAAAACAGATTCACACAGAAAGTATTTGAGTTGTGTGGGCATCTGCGTAAACATCTGCCAGTGTCTCCCCTCCACTGGAAGGCTATTAAAACCTGTTTTTGCTCCATTCAAAGCCATTAGATGCAAACCCACATTCCCCCAAAACAATACTTTTATCTAATTGGCAATTTCCCTGCTCGAGTGGGACATCACAAATGTTACAAACAGCTCTGTAACCACCCTTCAGGGACAATGAAGCAACGAAAAAAATGAGAGCTAGCTGGTGCAGGCCATTAACAGCCTCTCAGTCTGGCGCAGGTCTTTCCCTATTGGTCTGCTGCCAGCCCGGAGATTGTCATTATGGGGTCAGCTGGCTGGAGATCAGTTCAGGGATGTTTGTCTGTGGGAATTGGGAGCAATGCCAGTTCCTTGGAGACGTCTGACTGAGTAGGAGGAGAGGAAGAGGGAGAAAATGTGCCAGCAGTGTATGTGTGTATATGTTTCTGGAACTAAGTTTATTTATAACTTTCTCTGCGTATTTGGAATAGATACCCAGGCAACATGGGGGGTAAATTTAGGATTTTGGGTGGTCTGCTTCTAATAAAAATATGGTTACAGTGTGGATTTGATGATGAAAGACCTACATCTAAGTTTGTGCAAAGAGCTCCACTTCTAATTTCTGCCTTAATGCTGCCCTCTGCTGTTCAATTCACTGAACAACAATAATACAAATATTTAGGTGCACATTTACTCCCAACACCAAATACACTAGTATTTAGCCCAGAAGATATATTTCTCTTCATATAGTCATTCTAAATAAACAACATGTCTCATATTAGGTGTAATATTAATACTTAAAGGAAAGTGCATGAGGGTATAGTCTATTTTTCATGTTGTGTATTTTTGCATCATAGACAGGGAAGGCTTCCATAGTACAAAATCCCTTACAGTGAGCCAACTCCTCTTACATCTGAATGCTTAAATCCAAAGATTGGTAATGTTCACTAAGAGTTGGCCACTATTGTGTCTTATGAGTGATCATTTTAAAAATGTAAAAAAGGTGGGGCGCTGGTGGCCTGGCGGTCTAAGCGCCCCATATACAGAGGATACTGTCCTCGTCGCAGGGGTTTCCGGTTTGATTCCCGACCGGTCAACCATTTACTGCATGTCTTCCCCCACTCTCTACTCCCCATATTTCCTGTCTCTCTTCAGCTGTCCTATGGAATAAAGGCAAAAAGCCCCCAAAAATATAACTTTAAAAATGTAAAAAGGTGAAAATAATGACAAGTCTGATGTTTGAGGATTTAGATTGTCATTAGGGATAGGGCTGTGTATGACACAAACACACTCAAACAAAACCCAAAAAAATGGTTAATTAATAAATATTTCTAACTTTTTGTTTTCCTTTTTTAACATTTTCCTCCTGTGCTGTATATTTTCAGTTATAAGTGTTACCCTTGACTGTATCAAACATGGACGTAGTCTCAATGACCCTGAAATCTCTGAATAGAAATATCGGAAGTGCGACTCCAGCTAACATCTGGCTAGCCCAAAAACCTGTCAATAGGTGTTGTTGGGGACATGGTCTAGCTGTCTGGCAAAGAGCTACAACAGCCCTCTTTTTCCTTGATGACAGCTTTGCACACGCTTTATATTCTCTCAGTCTGCTTCGTGAGGTAGTTTCCTGGATTGTTTGAATTAACATGAGCCTTGTGAAGAGTTAATTTGTGGGATGACTTGCCTTCTTAATGTGTTTGAGACCATCAGTTGTGTTGTTAAGAGGTACGGTTAGTACACAATGGATAGTCCTATTTGACTACTGTTGTAGTTCATATTACGGCAAAACCAGATTATTTCATAGTTTTGATGTCTTCAATATTAATCTACAATGTTGAAAATAATTATTAAAATGAAACCCATTGAATGAGAAGGTGTGTCCAAACTTTTGACTGGTAGTGTAGTTGTTGTGAATAAAGAGTTGACAAATAGAAACATAAACCATTCTTTCAGGTGTTAACATGTTGAATTCTGTTGGAAAAACTAGGAGTTTATTATGGGCTCTTATCGAGTTTCCTTGTCCTTTGGATCCAGCCTCTAGTGGTCACTTAAGGAACTGCAGGTTTTGCACTTCTTCATTGGCCTCAATTTTCACAAAAGAGGTTGCTGCTTGGTATTAATATCCATCCATCCATCCATTATCTTGAACACTTAACCCGTCAGGGGTCACGGGGGGCTGGAGCCTATCCCAGCTGGCTTTGGGCAGAAGGCAGGGTACACCCAAGGGAGAAGTTCTGGTGGCTGGTGGTGAGGCTTTCAGCAGTGTGACTGCCCCCTGGTGGCTGGCTGCAGTATAGGTCAAAAAATCCGTCTCCCCCATTAATTTGAATGGGGGAGCAGTCAAACTTTAAAAAATAAATACACGTCGTACGAATGTTTCTCACATCCGTATGCTGTGGTGATATGTAGTTAGTATTTGACTGTTTTGTGTCCAATGCCTCTTTTCCTGAAAGTTTCTTTTTCGTTAGTTATTAGAGTTTAAAAAACGGGGTTTTACTTCTGGGTTTCCTTTGATTCACAGCTGCCGTGGAGTGAAACTTCAAAGGACACATAGCGTCTTGTGACGCTACCCTGTAGGGCGGAGCTTGTTACAGTGGCTTCACAGGCTCTGGCTGCACAATGGCTGCGCCCAGGAGAGGGATTTTTTGGCTTCAGAACCGTACAACGGGAAGAGGCGGAGCAACGCTGTCCATTTTTATTTACAGTCTATGGGTACACCCTGAACAGGTCGCTATCACAGGGCTAACACAGAGAGACAGACAACCATTCACGCACACACTCACACCTACAGGCAATTTAGAGTGATCAATTAACCTGGTAAGCATGTTTTTGGACTGTGGGAGGAAGCCGGAGTACCCGGAGAGAACCCACGCATGCACGGGGAGAACATGCAAACTCCACACAGAAAGGCACCTGTCCGGCCAGGGATTCGAACCAGGAACCTTCTAGCTGTGAGGCAACAGCCCGCAGCCCTGGGATTAACATGATCCATTTATTTGACCCAGCTGCAACACACACATTATATTCTACTGCCTCCAATATTCACGTGAAGAAAACGTGATAGTGGATAGATAGGCTGTCAAGTGGGGACCATCATACAGCAGAGGTTTTTTAAAAGTTGTATGAGCCTGTCACATAAATCTTGTACCTTCTGTGTTCAGCAGTGCAGCTTTCATCTTTGGAGAAAAATGTCATGTTACTGGTGTTTTTTTAAATCTCAGACGCCTCTGTCCTGGTGAATAAAGTTATATAACCATGCCAAAGTGCTTACATGACTTCATCTTTTACAGTTCAACCTACAGCATGGTGGAATCCTCTGAAAGACTGACTGTCAGCGCCAGGCAGTTCTTACTTTTTGAGCGATGACTAGTATGTCAAACTGTCATCCTACTCCGACATGTTAGCTTTCACTATGTCACACTGTGATCACCAGTGTGAATGTAATGAAGTGTCACTTTGAATCATCCTACACTTGGAAACTGACAGAGAACACAATAAACAATTCAGTTACAGTCTCTCATAAAGACGTTTTATGTCAGTATTACAAAAGATAAAATTAAATGGAGCATGTGACATAAACTAAATCTGTTCAAGTGATGCTTTGAGGCTTTCAAACTGAGAACTCCTTCATCTTAAGGAGCTTTGAAAGAAAATACCATAGGATAGTATTTATATTTATACCAAAGTGTGGCATGCTGAGATGGAAATACCTCTCAGTCTCTCACCTCTCCACGCTGCTGTAACATCTGACTTTGTCTTCGCCTCCGACGGTGTAGATTCTGCCGTCCAGTGTGCCTACAGCAACACCACCACGACTGTTGACCATGCGTGATGCTGATCTCCACTCGTTGTACTCAGGAGAGAACTGTTCTACCAGACAAGACGGGTCCTCCTGGGTCCATCCCCCGACTAGCAGAACACATCAGAGAACAAATTACTTTATATCAGTTCTCAATCAAAACACATCCTGTATGTAGATGATTATAGAATCTATCTTTCTAATACAGCCATAAAATGTACCATAAAAACCTAAAACAGACCCTTTAAAGGCCCCCTGTGGACAAAGATGTACCTTATATCTCTTTGCTGACTAACTTCATCTAACAAAACATCTCATTCTGATGGCTTTGCAGTGGAAAATGTACACAAAGGCTGTTTCTTCTGCAGACTGATCATCACTTTGTCTGACACCTACTCAATGGCAGCAGTTTCAGGCATCAGAACTAACTATATAGAATCCATTAACCTTGTCAATGATGGTCTTATTCATGTTTGTCAGTCATGAGGAGGCATTAATATTCATTTCAAATTCAGCTCCAAAATCCTCACAAATTATGTAAATATCAAGTTATATAAAAATCTTCTTTCTTTGGGCTTAACTTTTAAAAAAAATCACTTTTAACATTTCTGTATGTGATGTGGAAGCAAAAACAAGGAACATTTAAGCCTGTATGGAACTATTTGACTAGTTTTCATGGTGATCCTTGGCAGAAAGAAGTGTGATCCAGTATAATCATGAACTTAAAATAAAGACTAATTCATGAGACTGTACCTAAAGTATTTGCTACAGCCTGAAGGGATCCACATATATTGAGTCCTAATTATGGCTAGAAGCATTGATTCAGATTTCTTTTTTTAGCATAGCAGCTCAGTGCCAGCTTTCCTTCACCTGAGAGCTGATTCACACGGCCAGCCTCTGCAATGACGAAGAGGGGACGCAGTTTTTCTCCAGACACTAGATGAAGATCTACTTCGTACTCCTGAGTCAGTCTCTCACTTTGACAGAAGACAGTGTGTTGGATGGTTATGTGTGACGCTAGCTGTAACCACTCATTAAATATTAACAGAAGATCCTCTTTAGCACATTCTGCCATCCGGAACAGACCGGAACAATTACAGTAAAAGGTGACCACGGGGGTCTCTAGACAGTGTGGTATCCATTCAGAGGCTGGAAAAGCCAGGAAAAAATGGTCTCTAAGAGGGGACGACTGGTTTAAACGCTGCAAGTTCAGCTAATGAAACAATAAAAGAAAATCTTTCACTCTTCTCAACCTCAGCGCCACAGTTCTGGTATTATGCTTCCTGCTACCGTCAAATTATCATAAATCATAGCCACTGTTAAAGTGATTGGTGCCCTTAAAGCAATGATTCATATTTGTGTTATTCTGACTTTGTTTTTTAAATTGTGTGGAATTCAACTCATTCATAACCTTTGAAGCTGCTGTGAGGAGTTTTTCTCTCTCTCTTGAAAAACATTAAAATTAATATTGGTTCCATGTGACCAAAAAGATAAAACCAGACCATCAGCAATAAGATTGATAGCTGAAGATATGTTTAATGCTTGTAGCCACTGCTGCAGGACGGGTGTCGGACAAACCATCAACAGCCTGCCGCAGAAACAGTCTTTGTTTGCATTTTCCACAGCAAAGATTCACAGTGAGTGATTTCTTGACTGCTTGAAGAAAGACAGAGGAGATAAGAGGTATCACTTTGATCACAGGGGGGGCCAAAATCAACACAAACTGAAAGTTCCTTACAGGAGCTTTAAGTTAAAACTACTTTGAAAGTTTCAGTTTTGGTTTCAGCATATATCCCGATTACTTCTCACAAATGCTCTAAAAACATATATTCTGTTATGGAAATATGGCCCTCTTTAACAGAGAACCTGAAGAGCTTAAGCTGGACTTTGGAGCAGAGTCTGGCACACATTAAAACCAGAAACTCTAAAACTAGTCAGGTGAACACCAAACGTAGAAACTGACCCACAAACATCATATCATTGAAGACATCTTTGGGGGGGACTCTGCTGAGCTTCCTGTGGACTGAGAGGGGGGATGCCCTTTGGCGATGGCCAGGGGACCCTCCCTTTTTCTCCTTGATCTGCATGTGGCGGGATTCCGGTTCCTGCAAGACTGCCCTAAAAAACACACAAAGTGAAGGGTGGAGGTGAACTTAAAGTTGTAATTATAAGACATTACATTGCTGTTAGGTTAACTTTTTGTTGAATGATAAGATACTCAAAACGTTGGTCTGTACCATCATAAAGTACCAGAACTTGCATCTCTTGTTTGGAGAGCTTGAATGAAGATTAACACAATTTATTTCACTGATGATTGTAAAAATGGGTGATTCACTGTCGTTTTATCACCACACTCTGTTTCCACTGTAGTGTTAATTGCATTACAGCTATTAAAAATGATGATCAACTAATTCAAATGATGTGAAAATAACCCTAACATCTATTAAATGTAACAGCACACAGGCTCCAGATCATAAAGAATGATCTTACCCTTGTTCATTGTAAATTCCCATGTTCGATCTCCTCCTCTCAGGCTCTGCAAGTCAAGATTTATGTTCCTGCCTTGAAGCAGCACCTTGGTGTCACTCTGATCTCCGGCCTACACCACACTCTGTTCCCTGCAGTCTGTCCTCAGACTACTGCCAGCCACAGCTCTCAGCTCTGAGGGATGTTAGACTTGACTTCTCGGAGGAGTAAAAACCTCCACCCCCCTTCAGCAACACCACCAACCCCCCCACAGTGATTCATCCCAGCACCATCCCTGCAGCCTGAAACCCAAGACTCCTCTTACACACCCCCAGTTTGAGCTTCCTTTTGACAACTGTCGAGGCAGAGGAATTGTTGGTATGTTCTTAATTTTAGGCGCAGAAGAGACTCCTTCAGTGTCCTTTATGTTAGTCTGTCATTGGTGTAAGTTTAGACCAGAGGCAGGCAGCCGTGTTGTGTGGAGGGTCGTTAGATTTTTGGGGTGGGCTTACAGACAGAATATTATTGCTATACCTCAGAAATGAAAATATTTAGACTTTAAATGTTTTGTGATGCCCTGAGAATTGCAAGAGAATGATCTTTGACCTTTTTGTGAAACTGCTTCTACCCTGAAATTTCTGTCTCAAGATAGCACTTGACTATTTTACAACATGAACATTGTGTCATCTTAAATAACTTAAAAAAAAAATCTGAACAGAGCCACCTGGTTGCCACCTTTGCTTCAGATAACTTTAACAATTCACACCTTCATATTTATCCACCTGGACAGGCTTATCATCTCTGAACAGTCCTTCATTCACCAACATGCAGAGAACAAACATGCTTATTTAATCAATCTATCATTAAGGAATTAATATAAAATTATCGGTTTCTTTATTTTTAAGTATAATTTGGGGTAGTCTTACCATGGTACGGCAACTTCTGCTTCTTTCAAATGAACTTTTCCTGTTCAACTAAAATTCCGCATTTTTCCCTTTATGAACGCTTATAGTGGTTATTTTGGTAGTTTTTATCTTTGATGTTTCCTTTTAGTAGTCTCTTATAAGACATTTACAGGTTTCCACCATTCACACACTAGTTTTTGTATTTTCCTTATGTGCTTTGAGTTTTGTGTTCCTTGAGCACAACAAATAAACCAAAGGCTAAAGTTTAATGTCCTTTCGTCTTTCTTCAATTACTTTTTAGAGCTGGAAAATGGGTTTCTAAAGCAGTAAAACCGACCAAACCTGTCATAAAAACCTGCTATAAAATTCATAAGTACCTAAATAGTGTATTTGGATTACAGTGCAGTACAACGTGTACAGTTCTGTACTATTACATGTAGTATGTAGTCTGCATTCTGCAACTTGTTCAGTAAAAGCTATGTGCATGCTTCAGAAATTGGCAGTTTATTAATTTAAAGAGTTAAAGCTAGTGTGAGGAGTTTTAGGTATATGTTGATTGTGGTGCCCCCTGTAGGCAAAGATATATAGAGATTTTTCACTTTGCTGTCTGTACATGACAAGGCAGTATTTTCAATTTTTTAAGTTATATTTTGGAGATTTGATGCCTTTGTTCATACAGAGAAGAGGATAGAAAGCAGGAACCTGGAAGAGAATGTGGGGAGTGGCGGGGAAGGGGCCGCAGGTTGGAATTGAAACATATCCAACTTGAGGGCTACAGCCGCTGTACGTACATGGGGCGCACGACTCAACCACAAGGACAAACTGGTTCCCCAAGCTAGTATTATCTGACAAACAAATATTTTACCAGATAAATGTGTCACATGTGCTGTGCAATCAGAGAAAAGCAGATTTTTCAGTGTGCTTTTAATCATTTGGTCTGACACTTACCCCCTCACATCAGTTTCAAGCATTAAAAATAACTCAATAACTGTACAGAGATGGTCAAACTTGTCTTTGATGGCTTTGTAGGTCATAAAGAAGCATCAGTTTTAAAGTCAGTCTATCCTACAACCAGTTAAAAACTCCTTACATGAGCTTTAATTTAGAATATTATCTTCTGATTTATTTATAAAAGAAACACTTGATCTATTGTTTCCCTGAGCACTCGTAGATCAAGTTTTCCTTCCAGTAATCAGCACCTGTCTTGTCCTGGTTACTGTAGGCGGGGGACTCCCCTTTGTTTTACTGTTGATGCCGATGAGTCCTCACCATTCTACATTTTCACCAGAGGGGTCCGGACATGCGACCACCCCCTGTCACCTCCCTCCTACAAATCAATCCGTCACCCATCATTCTGTGACTTGTCTGAAGTTTCCATGCCTGCCTCGGCTGCAGAAAGCCTTTATTTAGATGTGCGTCCTGCGGAAACACCCCAGATGGCGTCATGATTCATCTCGTGTAGGTCAGGAGAGATGGGTCAAATGCAAATGAACGTGTAGTCACTGCTGTGCTGTTGTCGGTACATGGCTTCCACAGCACTGACTAATACACTGCTGGACTCCATTAGCATTATATTGCTGACTCAGTTACACAGACTCACTTCATGTTTACTTGATAAGATCAAGTCCAGTTGTTGAGTGTGACTATACTGACTTCACTGTGCCTTTCTTTACATATGAATACATACACCTTACTTGGGATATGTTCAATGCACTGAACTGCTAGCATGACTATTTAAATACAAATTATTCAAATAGAATGATCTGTTGTAAAATAAAATGTATTGTCGTACATTTCAATTCTCAGAAGCACATGAAGCACACAAATTTAGCTCAGTCTAATCATAAATGTATGCACGCTAAAACCCAGAATTAATCATTTTTCTTAAATAGATTATCCGAACGCTTCCTCCACAACTGACAGGGAATTAATTAGCACCCAAAACCTGCCAAATGCAGGATGAATGTGTGCTGGCACAGGTTAAGATTTCAGGTAACCTGCCACTATGGCTGATAGGTTTTTAAAATTAGTTTGATTACAGCATCTCTCCAATGTTGAGTACAAATGAGCCAGTGTAAACTGTTCTTAAGTGCACATTTTTGAGATCAGCAGACTAATAAAAAAGTCCTGAGCGCCTTTATTGATTTATTAATCTGCCATCATGACAGAGGAGGGAATAGGGAAATAATTTTAGAACCAGACAGATTCAAAATTTTAAAAAAGACTATTTTTGCCTTTTTTGAGACACAGGAAATGAAGGGAGAAATTCACGGGAAAGACATCCACCAAGTCCTGTGCAATAAGGACTGTAGCTTCTTTACATGGGGTGCCTGCTCTGCCTGGCTGAACTGGGCCCCTATTTTTCTCCTTTTTGTTTCTGAAGGTTCACAAGTTTGTGAGCTGGTTGCAGGTTTTTTATCACATTTTTTTTTCAGTGGAGTTTTCTTTTTAATAAAAATGATTTCTCATGATGCAAGAGAGCATCTTTTCATCTCAGTGACCCGAGGAAAAAAATATTTTAGAGCTTGAAATTGTTTTGAAATCATGAATAATGAATTTTTGGCTACAACATTGTTGTTTTTTGTTACTTGTGATCTGGTTCTATTATCAACATGCCACCATTTAAGGTCAAAACATTTTGACCCTCTCATAGTCAAACCTTAAAACTAAGCTTTGAAAGAGATTACCATTAACAGGTTTATATAATAAGTGTTATTTAACAGCACAGTACTCTAAAGAGGTTTACAAAATATCCTCATTTCTTATACTAATTGAATAAAAGTTCTCTGTAAAATTTGGTTGCCAAAACTGTCATCACCGTACTGCTTAAATGTTGTCACCATATTTTTTACAGTAGATTCCTGGCAGCCACAGCCGCCAGCAATTCACTATAAACACTGATTTTTTCACGGTGTATATCAGGAATAAAACACAGTAGATTAAATGGTGTTTGACGGATAGGTAATGTATAGGTAATGGATATGTAAAAGACAGACACACCAGGTGAAGCAGCTGCTGAGCTTTTGTCGATGAGGCCTTCAGACTTAATCCAGAAAGAGATGTCTCAGGTCCTAGGGTATGAGACAGACCACGGATCCCTCCAACAATCCAGGTATGAGTAGCTGATTCTCCCAGAGGCTCTCCTGAGACGATTAGCTTCTTCTTCTGAAACGTCTTCAATACACCCTCTCAGGACAGCTGGTAGCTTTCATTTGGCCACTTTGTGACCCTGATAGCTTTCTCACACCCGCCTGTCAGGGGCCTCTTCAGCCATTCGGTTGTAAAAAACAGAATTTTCTAGAGGTCATGACTTTATCGAGGTCTGTGAGGATAAAAAAACTGCTGAACAGCAACTTCACGCTCTGTGAAAAGATCTGTCATGTGAAGCATGTCTTCTTTGACCTGCATCACCATGGAGAAACAGAAAGTGAAATTATATCAGCGGTTATGGGATACAGGGTTGAACATTTTTAGAACCTGCTTCAGTGGCTAGAAAGAAAAAATGAGTGTGATCATAGTCCCCAACACAGGCTGCAAGCCCTTTTCAATGAAACTGTCTGAACTCAGAAACCAGAAAGCCAATGGAGGCCTCAAAAAAAAAACAGGCACACTTATGGCATCATAGCTGCAGATTAAAATGGAGAATTATTGCGGGAAAGTAGTAAAAGCAACAAATTAAATTAAATAGCAAATAAACTAAAGGGAAAAGTAAGTATTGAACTGGTAGAATTTTAGGCAGGAAACTAGTAAGCAGACATATGCAACCTTCTTAATATCCTTGTTACAGTTAGTGATGAGACAGAGTATTCAGTCTTTGATTTGAGGATTTTACAGAAGATCTACATTAAAGTCTTGACTAAACTATCTCAGTCTGCAGGAGCTTTTTTAAGAAATACTCAAGTATGTTGAAACAAGTCATCTTGAGCATGTATGGTGAATGGATCTTTCTCTCTATAGCATTTTCACCAAAATCAACTGTTTGTTTTTTTGTCCGGGGAGCTCATCATTGTGTGTGCTCCCACCATAGGGGTTAAGACCTGTGAGGAGTAGGCAGATAAGTCTGCAGACATGAAAAAGACATGCCTGCACTCCAGCACTTAAAAGTACTCAGCTCTGCAAGGCCAGCCTCAACGTACCTGTACTTTTGGAAAGTTCTACCCCAAGAGGTGGCAGGAGCAGCACGGGTCCCCCTTGAAATCTTATTAGCCACCCCAAAATCTCATTCTATGACTCCCTGTTGTTCTTGTCAGTGCCAGCATTTGTGCTAAAATCAATTACATTATTTGGACTGTGTTGCAACCAGCTGCAGGTAGCTTTCTGTGCATTTTGTAGCATGAATACACAGTTAGACCGTGTACAGGGGCAGCTTTCTTTCAATTTTTTAAGAAGGCTTTTTAAATTGTGACTCTATACAAAACACTCAAGACAGAAAAGTCTGGACATTCCCCCGAGAGAGAGAGGTGCTTTAAGGGGTTAAAACAATGCCAAAGGGGCCTTTCTTTGAGATCATTTTCCCTGCAATGCACTCCATTAATTCCACATAAAGTCCCCAGAACATAGAGACAGGTCCTGCAGTAGATGCACAACATTCATTCAGTCCTTGTGCATTTAAAATAGACCATGTTGAAGTTAATTTTGACATTATTTCAAGCAGTTATGTACTATATGTGTGAGAGCTATTTATTCACCTACAGCTGGGTCTGGAGAATGCATGCAGCATTTCAAAAGTTCTTTCCTCACACTCATAAATCTGAACAAAATCAAGGTGAATGCCTTGGTGATGAGCCCCTGCTGTGTATCAACCTTGCAATGCTGACAGTTCCCTCATCCTACAAGGAACAGAAATGTCAAATTAATTCAATTTTCTTCAACCAAATCCTTATTGTTAGTTAATTTCTTTGCAAACTCGCATATCCTCAGGATTATTTAAGAGTTTATTTAAGAAATGTTCCCATATTAAAGAAAGATGAACCATTTAAACATACTCATGGGAGTTCTACATCACAAGTCTTAATACAACCCATTTTCACCAGAGAAACGTGAGGATATACATTTTAAACATACTCATTGTATGAATTTAGCACAGAGAAAGGTGACCCCACACAGTCAGACATGAGTGACATCATCTACAGAACAGTGTGAGGGTCATGTGTGAGGGAGGGCCTCGTGCAGCTGACTCTCCTCAGTCTGTGGACCTCTCACATACCACAGAGCGTCTCTGCCACCCGGTGACACACCAGCACCGCCTGCACCTGTCTCCTGAGCTTCCTGTCAATCACATGTCATAACAATAGGTGTGAAAGCTATCCTTACCCTCAACATGACATCCCTCTCCTCACAGGGAGAGGAGACAGACTATGGAATGTGTCACAGGTGGAAGCTGGCTGCTGGTTGGGTGCTCATGTGAAGTTTCGGGTGATTTCAAGATGAAAAGAAGAGAAAAGAAAAAGGGATTAGATTAATGGATTTACTCCAAAATAAGGATTTTATTTTCTTATTGCAACCAAATACACCAGCACCAAACACCAGACATTTTTCAAAATGCATACAGGGTTTTTAAGGAAACATATTTAAAACTTTGTTATGGCAAGTGAAGCCCAATATATCAGTCGTATAAATTATCAGCTGATAGTAGGACTATACTCAACCTCAATTGTATTTATATAGCACCTTTCATACATTCAAGCATGCAGCCCAAAGTGCTTCCCAAAGGAATAGTGCGACAGAAAACAGCAATAGGTAAAAGTGGAAAGGAAAGTGAAAAACTTAAAAATGAAATAATTATGATCAAATCAAGGATAAATATCAGAAAAATAAGATAAAATCCTAACAATAAAACAAAATATATTATATTATGAGAATAAAAAAAAAAAAAATAGAATTGATGCTAAAATAATGGTCATAATGGTAATAATGCATAATATATATGATTTGTTATTCTGATAATGGAATTTTATTCAATATATAATTTATTCAATAAAAGATGCTTTCATTTACTTATTAACAAGCCAGACACAGTAGATGGTGGCTTGCTTTCTGGCTGGCACTATGTACAAAGACGAAGAAGTGCAGTCCCAACAAGCAGACAAGAGTGAAAATGGTGTCAACCGTGTGTATGCCGCCACTTCACTGGATAACACAATTATTTTTTATTATTATACAAATGAGTTGAATCAAGTTTTAACACAAACAATCTTTTAAGTCTGTCATGTTCAAAAACACAAAGGCGAGGACACAAATGCAGACAAACAGTTGACATCTGGGGGTTGCTGGTGGCCTAGCGGTCTAAGCACCCCATGTACAGAGGCTGCAGTCCTCGTCGCAGGGGTCGCCGGTTCGATTCCTGGCCAGTCGACCATTTCCTGCATGTCTTCCCCCACTCTCTACTCCCCACATTTCCTGTCTCTCTTCAGCTGTACTATCTAATAAAGGCAAAAAGGCCAAAAACATAACTTTAAAAAAAAACAAACAGTTGATATCTAAGTGTTAAAACTTACTTTGTAACAAAAGTCCAAACTCAAAAAGATCCAATCACAGGAGACATGAAGAGTCTGTTGAAGAAACAGAGACAGGTGGAAGCACAGAGACTAAATACTGACTCGTTAATCAAACACAGGTGTGACAACAAGACACAGGTGGAACTAATTAGGAGCAATCCAACTGGAGGGAAACATTAGGACAGGAAGTGAGACAAGGCATGACACACAAGGGGCAGGAACTTTCAAAAATAAAACTGGAAACACTTCACACATAAGGAGTAAAGGAACACAAAGGTTATGATTGCTAATATAACACAGGAAATGATGACAGATACCACTTAAACACCGCAAAGAAGATGAACAAAACAAGGAAAACTCTTTATTAATACATACAGAAGTAACCGAGATTTAAAACAAGGCATGAATTACTAAAATAAACAGGCAGTGGCAACAGAAATACAACTCCAGAGCTAACAAAGTCACCAGAAAGTCATCATTATTCATGGTGAGTGTCATAATGCCGATTCAACAGGCACTTCAGAGCTGCATAAAGTGTAGAAGTGACACAAATCTAAAGCAAATAAAGACAAATCACTGAATGTTCCCATCTCCTCCTGAGGTAAAAGATCAAGGATATCACCTGTCCTGTACGATGTGATCTCTACACACACTCACAGTCTGATCCACGATGTCAAGTTTTACCACAGACACATGGACTTCAGAGGTTAGCCCAGTGAGTGTGCTTTGTTTGACAGTTCAGTGACTGGATGAAGACTTCAACATGAAAAATACATTATTGCATGAACAGGAGTGCTCCAGTTTGCAGTACAAAAACCACGACAATTGAAGAGTCAGAGCTGGTCTTTTGTTTCTGTGTGTAAGCATAGTGATACTCTAATGTATGCACAAACTACACATTTGAAAATACAGAAATACATACATCATCAGTGATCCCATCAATGTCAGCCATAAGAACCAGGTTATTATGGGTTCCCTTTTAAATGTTTCTCATGTGTCTCACTCAGGCACTGGCCAGAGGGCTTTCTGTTTTTAATGTATGCACTAAAACTGTGGAACTCTCTGCCACAGGACATTAAAACAGCAACATTAGTACCTTTTTCATCTGGCTTTTAATTTGGAGTGATTTATCTTCAGCTCTGGACTGCATTATTATAATCATTGTTTTAACAACATTTATTTATCGTATTTATTTATTTATTTATTCATTTATTGTATTTCTCTGATCTTTTTAACCAGACTGGTTTTTTATTTAGTTTTTTACTTATTTTATTAGATTTACTGTATTTGTTTTTTAAAGATTTTATCTATGATTGTCTTATTTGTGTCTTATTTGATCATGTATGTTGTTTTCTGTCTCTCTGCTCTTTTGTGAAGCACTTTGGGGTCACCTTACTTACTGCCATGTAGATGTTTTATCTTTAAATAGAGTCTATTAGACCAATAAGTGTGCTCTTTGTATTATCAATGTAAATGTAAAGTATAATTTCAGCTGTAGCCTCACATCTCTGAGACCTCTTACATCCTGCACAATTTGAAAAGTAGGGTAAGTGCTGACAAAGAGAAAGGCAGTGTATTACACTAAAAATACTCCTCTTGATATTACCTCACATTAAAGAAGTTGAAGAGGGGAAGAAATCAGTGCAAATTCAAAAAATAAGTCTAGACATGTGAGGTACAGTGAGGATGTGCACAATATTATCCCATGATCATACATACAGGAGTGTGTTCTGTCTGTTTTTAAACGAGTACGAACAAGATGTTCTCTCTCTTGGTAAATAAACACAAAGTACGCCAGAGGTGAGTCGACCACGATCCTGCACGCAATGTACGTATGTATTTCAAAGGTTGTGAAGATTTCACATGGTTATTACGGTTTTTAAAAAAGTGCTTCTGTTGACACAAAAACCCAGTGAAGGAGAAAGTGATATAGAGGTCATGAAATAGACCTCAGGAAGACGACCCCAGGATCTATAAAGTGAACAGCTGCCAGGCCTCACAGGGTGATACTTTGCACACAGGAGACATATGGGAGGGGTATTTAAAGATGGAGTCCTTAAAGATTCCTTAATCTTAAAAGATTCTAAATGTTGTGACTGTTTATTTTTGTGGGCATTTTTACCTTTATTGGATAGGACAGCTGAAGGAGGAAGGGGAATGTGGGGAGTAGAGAGATGATGTTGTCACTCTGTTGTGCTAAAATTAAAAAAAATATACACAGGAATATAATATCTGCATGATACTTCAATAAGATAAGATAATCCTTTATTCGTCCTACAATGGGGACATTTAAGTGTTACAGGAGCAAAGTAGACAGTGCAAAACAGTATAAAGTAAACAAGAGCATATATAGCTATTATTAAAAAGTTATAAGCAATTAAAAATAAAGTAGTAAAAATAAGCATATCTTGCATCATATATACACAACTAAATAAGTAAATGTACAATTATTTACAAAACCAGTGTTGTGGTGAAAAATGTGCACAGACTTGTAGCATATGTATAAAACAATGTACAGAACTGAACTGAGAAGATGAGTAGAAAAAAATCGTATTGCACATGTAAGAAGAGAGGAATGAGTAATTATTGCACATTAATAAATAGATGGGAGAGATATTGCACATGAGTCTGTTTTGGTGAGGTTATTGTTGTTGATTGTAAAGTCTGACCACTGCAGGAAGAAAAGACCTGCAGTATCTCTCTGTGAGACACTGTGGGTGAAGAAGTCTGTCACTTTTTAGCAATCAAAGCAGATATGATAAGTAAATATAGAAAGGGTGGATATAAGATCTGTACTCATGTATGAGAGAGTGTGCACCAAACTTCATGCCACCCCTGTATGAGTCAGGACATGACTACACCTGTCAAAAAAAAAAGTCTGGACACGCCCCTGTGCAGAAGGGCAGCAATGTACGTATGTCCTCCCAAGCCCCAACCTCTCATTAGAACATGGTCCTCTCTGGTTAAAAACAAGATGGAGACAGCCACAGTGTCAAGGCTACAAAGCAGTGGTCCACACACTTCATGTCAAAGAGGCTACATCAGTGTCTTATATAGAGTCATTGTTGTGAAGAAACCACAACCTTTTAATTAAAATATCCAAATCTGTTTTCTGTATGTGCATACTGATGCTAAAATAAACACTGGTTAATTATTACTATGGTTATAATCCCATCATTGCTAATCCATCAACAAACAGTTGTCATCTGAAACCATTACAGGCTGCTAACAGACGAGTTGGTGCAGCTCTAAAGCTGCAGAGCAAACCAGATTTCAGTACTTCATTGGTGTATTTCTAAAACTCCTGTATAAAATGACTTCCCAGACAGGTCTCAGTAGAGCCCTAGATGCTGCCCACACAGCACTATAAACCTGCACAAGGCTCTGTGCAAGTGCTACCAACAGCTTGCATTTCATGAGGGTGTAATGAGAGACTAAATGGAAAAAGTGTCTTAGTGATACTTTTACATGTTACATAATGTATCATCAAATTATAATGCAGGTTTGGATTTATCCTCACCCACATGATAAGTTCTCCTTATGTTAAAAATGTCCTGCATCGTCCAAAATGTCTCTTTTTCAAGCAGCAGGTGAAAAACATCAAGCCTTTCATTTTTTCCCTCTCAAGGTAAATGAGTTGTTTCCTGTTGAGGAAAGTCAACAGTGTTGCATTCTGGTCTGTCAGAGCTGCGAAATGAGAAATTGGTATCTCTACCTCATAAATGATGGGAAATGTTATATTCTGGTGTCATGTATATAAAGAAGAAAATATTAACATTGGATTGCAGAGCTGTTGTTTGGGTTCCTAAGATTTGGAAAATTGATACCTGGGACATACAGTGATGCTTGACTTGAGTAAAGTTATGACAGACATGCCTTGGGTGATTTGCAAAGCGCAGCACTGTGTACAAATTATGTGTAATGATGTTGTAATCATTCCTTGTGGACTCAAAATGTACAGTAATGTATGTAAATGTTGTAATTATAGGCCCCGGGTGGGTGACTGTGACTTTAACATGCTAAAATGTACAAACAACTGCATTGTACAACTATCAGCTAACTAGCTTCTGTGTTACAATCACTTGATGTTCATTTTGATGCATGCAGGGTGTGTGAGCTGCCATTCAGAGCCAACTGTATGACTGACCAGTACATCTTCTGTTCCTGCTCAGATATTAAAAGGCAGCATACACAGACAAACAAGCCTCCCGCTCATCATTCTACACACAACGCAGAGGAAACATTCAGACTAGCTAGCATTCTGACAACATTTAATAATAACAATAATAATAATAATAACTGGTACTTATATAGCACCTTTCAAGAAACCCCAGGTCGCTTCACAGGGTCAAGTAGAGGGTCTGGGGGGTAGTTGGGGATAACACTATCTAACAGGGAAAGGCCTTGAGGAAAAGGTGTGTTTTGACTGCTTTTTAAAAACTGTTTATGGTTGGGGTGATGCGAATGTCGGGAGGGAGAAAGTTCCACAGAGTGGGGGCTGACACACTGAAGGCTCTGTCTCCAGCTTAGCCCAGGGGATGGAGAGGAGACCCAGGTCCGAAGACTGTAGGTTCTGGGATGGAGTGTGTTGGTGGAGGAGGTCAGCCAAGTATTTGGGGGCAAGGGCGTGCAGGGATTTGTAAGTGAGAAGGGGGAGTTTATAGGAGATACGGTACTTAGCAGGGAGCCAGTGGAGGTGCATGAGAGTGGGGGTGATGTGCTGCCAGGGCTTAGTATGCGTGAGAACCCTGGCAGCTGAGTTCTGCACATTTTGGAGCCTGTCCAGAGCATTTCTGTGTACCCCGAACAGGACTCCATTGCAGTAATCCAGCCAGGAGGTAATGAATGCATGGACGAGGGTCTTGGCAACTGAATCTGAGAGAGATGGATGCAGACGGGAGATGTTCTTCAGGTGGTAGAAGGCAGACTTGGTGACAAATTTGATGTGTGACCGGAAGGAGAGGGTGGAGTCAACAATGACATGTGATGTAGCAGACCTGATAACACACAGTCACTCCCTCAGCAGCGTTATCATTCTCTTGAAGTCATGTGTTTTACCTGCATCTTGTTAATGTCAGACCAATATTCACTCTGTTTTGAGCTCTGTTTTGGTCTCCACCAATTTCTGAGGAAAACATGTAGCTGATGTGGCAGCTGAATGCTGAATGTGTTCACCACTTAGCTGGTTGCAGCTAGCAGCTTAGCTGGTTTGATCTATTCATTACATCAAATATTATATTGTAAAGCTTAAACAGTCAGGTCTTGTTAAATCGCATTGACACTTTCTGCATAAAATGCTTCTAATTTTGAGTTTTTTTGGTTTCCACTTGTAATATGAGCAGTAAGCTCCACTAGCCTTTGAGTAGGCGTTTGCTGTATGCAGGAAACCAATCCTATAGAGCGCATAAGCCGGAACTGTGATGCTGTAAGACAATCCTGAAACCCATAAGTGGTCACCTGGCACCATTTAATAATAATAATAATAATACCTAAGTTTTATATAGCGCTTTTCAAGAACTCAAAGACGCTTTACAAGAGAGACAATAAATAAATAAATACAATAAAGACATATAAGACAAGCAGACGACAAGGGAAGAGGTGGAATAATTAATGTGTGGGGAATGCCTGTTTGAAAAGGTAAGTTTTTAACTGTTTCTTAAATGAATGAAGTGAGTCAGAAGCCCAGATGTGTGGGGGGAGAGAGTTCCAGAGGGTGGGGGCGGCTATGGCAAAGGCCAAAAGTTAATAAAGACCATTATTTAACTTTAAATAATGTCTGTAAACAGATATTTACATACAACGGCAGCTATGTTTCTCAACACTAACTCTATTTTTTCAAGAGTAAAAAGTGATCAGCTCAGGTAGGAGAGAGTCTGCTTGTGGTCCTTTGATGATCACCACTGGCTACACTAGAAATCCTGAGATGTCAGTCATAACTTCCAGAAGCCTTTGTATCATTAGCCGATACTGGATGAGTCCCGAGGTTGAGATTCAGACAGCTGAAAGACCTGCCATGAAAGACTGGAAGACTTTTGCTTGACTTCATTTTGCTTTAGAGGAATTAAGACTTGACCCTAAACACCCTCTCACTGACTTAAGAGTGAACTTAAGAGTTGACATGAGTACTGTGTCACTGCTTGGTGTCCAAGATCGCTGCTTTCAAATAAATTGTCTGTATTAGGGGAAACATTAGACTGCCATTTGACTGTTTAGCAAATAGAAAGCACATTCCTTTCATTTGACTGTTAAGTTTAACACCTCTCTCTCTCTCTCTCTCTGGGGTTAGCAGCTCTGTTAGCCAGCATGGCAAAACTCTCCTCCTCTCATCATGTTTGAAAAATGAAGGCAGGTATTCCTGAGTGAGGTCACTGCTGTGTGATGAATGGAGACACAGACCCAGAGAGACACACTTTTCTGTCAGACACACTAATCTCCAGTCTTTAACACTCCAGCAGGGCTTTACGGATGACTCCACTTCACCTTCTGTGATCCGGCTAAAATCATCTGAGAGATGAAAACAGTCCGACTCTGTCTGTCCTGGTTTCACCCGCCTCAATGCTTTAACTCCACTTATTTTGTGTTGCAGTGCTGTCATGTCAGGATTTAAATCTTTATAGCCACTTCAAAAAAGGCTGCTTTGTTTCTTTCATCAGAATTGCTTCTTTAGATGGGAAAATCAGATCTACTGAAGCCTTGACAATTCACAGATGCACAAAAGACCTGAATTTATTATGATTTAATCCTTTACCCTGTCATCCTTCTCTGCTCTCTGAACATGTATAGTGTGCTCTCTTATTTTTGTCCTGTCTTGTCTCACAGTAAGCTACACTAGTAGCATCCTGTCTTCTCAGATGTCTGGGAAACTAAGGTCAGACTTACAATTGTAACATAATCTGCCTTCTGTTCTGCTTGCAGCTTGGACATCACTCATTCTCTCACAGCCGTACAGTGCAGTATAGTGTTACAAACCCCAATCCAGATTAAAATCTGGTACTTTTAAATCATATGTATAGTTTTTCTCAGGATGGAACAGCAATTAAAGCAATACAGCATGCAAAGATATTAACATATTTTAGTATGCCTACATACACACTAAATGGTTTGATTTAAGCTGGCCTGCATCAAGATAACAAAATGCAACTCAATTACAGTGGACCAATACCAGTCTCAACCCTCATGGACACACAGACTTGTATTCGGGTCCCTGCCAAGTGTGTGAGTACATCAGAGCTGTCCCACAGTAAAATCATCCAGGGCATGAGAGCTTTGACAAACACTCTGCATCTCTACAGACTCTACAGTGGTGATTGTCCAGAGTTCATTGCAAACTTGGTGATGGGGAAAAAACGGAACGTTGCCTCACTCATACTATCTTCAGAGCCAGTTAAGTTCAAGGGTGAGGACTAAACCACCAACCCCTCCAGATGACTTAACATCCTGAGTCACAGTATGAGACTTTTAAACAAATATAAATAATCTATATAAAACATATTGGACAGTAGGAGCTGATGCCTACATGCAAGCAGCACACGAACACCTCAGGCTGTTTGCCAGTGCAAAGATGATGCATAGTACACACATGCAAATCTCTCTTACACAGTCAGGTTGATAGCCTGGAAGCCCTTTAGCATGGCCTCAAGTGCAAAACACCAAGTACACCAACAACTCGACAATATGACAAAATAAATAAAAATTAGAAAATCCAGTTATCAGAACCTGTAGTTGATTTATACCAAAATTGGCGCATTATATCTCCAAATAATCCATGAACATGTCTTATCATAGGATCTTGATTACTGACACCACCATCACATACTCTGATAAAACTAACTTCTTCTTCATCCAATGAATAATGCTTACATAAACAGGGGGTGGGGTCAGCATTCATGCTGCATCATCTTCTTTCTTTGAGCTCTCACATGCAGTCTGCTCAGCGTCAAAGCACTGAGGTGCCAGGTTGCCACATGGCTCTGAGGCCTCCAGCTGGGAGCAGCTCCGGCACCCCGGCTGCTCTGCACAGATGGGACGGGCCTCAGAGCAAACGGATGTTGTGTTAACTTGAGATGCCAGACGGGTGGTAAAACATAAGGTCTCATTGTGAACTCAAATGCCCTTAATCCTATAAAATAAAATAAAAACCATTAAGTTACATACCAGATTTTTCCTGTAATACTAACTCTAAGTGATTGTCTTGTCTGGTTTATAAACTGACATTCCTCTATAGGTTCAGCATTTTCCTGATTACTCAAGCTAAACTGATTCCATAGAAACCCTATTCATTATATGGTTTTAATATGACAATAAAAAGGGGGGGGGGGGGGGGGGGGGTTGGTACATACAGGGGCATGTCCAGACATATTCAACTGGGGTCTTTTGCAGGGATGGCAGTCTGGTGGGTGCAACACAGCCCAAAATGTTGATTTTAACAGAAGTCCCGCTTCTGATAGGGCAAATAGCCAATCACAGTCTAAGATTTGGGGACACTAACTCAATGCCACAAGAAGTTTGTTGTTGTTATTTAATAAACTTTTTCAATGTAGAAATAATCATCCTGGGACTGTATGAATCAATAAAACAGAATAATGTGGCATAACGATGAACCATGTAAACTCATGTGGATTTTATCTTCTTTAAGCTCCTGAACTTTCACTTTTTGGTGCCCCCTGTGGACAGGGGCTGTTTCCGAAATCGCCTACTATACTAGCAGTACATACTGATTTGTCCAAAATTCAGTATGCAGTAAGTAGTATGTGAACAAGAGCAAAATCTGCAGTATGCCAAAACTCCCCGGATGTCTACTGATTCGGGAAAATATCTCAGTATGCATCGGACCAGTCTGCCTCGCGTACTGTTTCCCACAATGCACAGCGCTCGTTCTGCTTTTGCTTTTTCCTTATTTTTTAACGGGGGAAATCCGTTTTTGGGTGCTGTGAAAGTTATCAAATTACATATAAACTACTTCCTAACTTTTTAAATCATATATGGATGCTAAAAGCAGTTTATCGGCTTTGCCGTTGTTGACTTCCGCTTTCTGAAACTGGAAATCCAGCGAAGTCTGGCCCAGCATGCTGCATGACAGATCGAACAGAACAGTCATACTACATACTAAATTCAAACTCAGTATGTAGTAGGCAATACCTACTGCCTACTACATTAGTAAGTAGTATGTAGCAGGCCATTTCGGAAACAGCCAGGGTCTTTATGCCTGTTGATTTCCTCCTGTACAAGTGTCAGTAGTGAGTTTTACCAATGTCTCCACCTGCTTTTTTAACAGTCAAATGTATCACTTATCAAGAACCTTTGACTTTAAAGATGTAAAGAAATTCATTTTCTGTAGTGTGCTAATTGCTACATCTGACACCTTCCCTATTGCAGTGGTTTCAGTCATCAAAAAGATAAGATAAGACTTTTTTGGTCCTGAGGGGGAAATTTGGTTGTTGCAGCAACATAGGCACAAATCAAAAATACATTTAAATAAGTAAAAACAAAAATAGATCATTAAAAATAGAATAAAAATGTAAGTTATATACAAATGTATGTACCTTAATTATTGTATTCTTATTTTTAAATAACCATTTACAACATTTAATGGTTATGCTGATGGTCTTGTTTGTTTGAGTAGCTGATGAAGAATCTTCAATTTAAATTTCAGTCTGTTTTTATAATCAAATAAAATCTCCATATAGGTAAATGCTAACACAAAATCCAACCTAAACACTCACCATGATTACAGACTAGCTGTCAAATGTTGGTTATATGCATCAATATTTCAATACCTTAATCCATCTGTATAAAAATGTGGAATTAAATATTTAAATGGTCAAAGAATATATTTGGCAGGTGCACCTGGAGGCTTTTGTTTATACTTCCACCCTGTTGATACCAAACCAGTGACAGAACAATAAAGTCATTATAAACTTGACCAATCTTTAGGTGTTAATTCATGCAGTGATATAAATCTCTTTGAATTTAAAGCTGATTAAGTCCAACACTCTGAAGTTGCCAATAGATGTCTGAGTCCTTGAGTGTGCTGGCATGCTAAGATTAATTCTGAAAGTGTGAAATCAGTTCTGCTTCTCCCATCAGCCGGTGCTATCTCAGTGTGTGATGTCCTGCTGCTTCTTGGTATTAAACCAACTTGACTTTAACGTTAGATTTGATACAGTTTTACACCTCTACAGCTAAATTCAACATCCCAGACCGCCAGTGCGTGCTTCAGGTCCATTTTTTGTTGTATAAGCTTAAATACACTTGCCAGGTAGACGTCTGAGAGGCCACAGTATACGTAGCCCTGAGTTTGAGTTTCTGACAGCAGGGAGACATGACTCAGCACTTCAGACTGAGAGGTAATTAAACCACAGAGGAAGAACAGACCACCAGGAGGGCTTGAAGAGATGCCAGCCCACACGCTCTCTCTCAAAGCACAGAGCGTACAGTGTGTACTGATGGAGGGTGACAAAGAACAGGAGGAGGAAGTGATGGTGTGAGTGGTCTTGTGGCTCCATCAAGTGGTCAAATAGCAACATGACAGGATGAGAGAGAGGACATGGCAGCTTAGATTGTGTTCACTATGGGATTTGTAGTTTTTGCTAAACCTCTTTGATAATGCATAAACACTTAAATAGGAAAAACAAAAGACTTAACCCTCCTGTTATGTTTGTTTCTTAGGGACAGCAATAATGTTGGAGGCATGTTTAATTATCCAGAAGTGTCAGAACTAAAAAAAATCCCAATAAACACTTTTTAATTTCATTATTATCTCCATTACTAACCATTTAAATCAATATTTAGTGCAAAGGTGTTCTTTAATCCTCACAGATCATGGTTCAATGAGGATAACTCACTCGTTTTTTATGAAAATTCATGTTAAAACTTTTTTTATTTTTTATGAAGTGATGTTGATAAATTAACAAGAGACACCTCTTCTGTCACATGCTGCCCAGATTTTGATACTGTATTTAGCTGGCTTGGAAGGAACCTCTGAATGCTTCTAGCCTTTCATCCACTGGGACATTAGGGCCTGTGTTATAGAGGAGTGGAAGTTGCTCTACCCACCTGTCCCTCACTGTTCTAATGGTTGACAGCTTGTCTCTATTCGATCTCAGCTCCTGCAGTCACATGCCAAAGTTTCCTTGGGCAAGACACTGAACCCCAAACTGCTCCCTCAGTTGTTAGAGAAGATTAGATTAGCTAATACTGATGGTCCCTTACTATAGCAGCCTCTACCATCATTGGGTGAGCGAGAAATGTAAAAGAGCTTTGAGTGGTCAGAAGACTGGAAAAGAGATATATATGAGTACAAGTCCATTTACCATTTACCATTTATCATGACCTGCTCAAAAGCTGACTTGATGTCTGTTACACGACTTACTGCTATCCTAGTGGCTCTGTCTTTATAATGTTTTCTGTAGACAGTTTTGCCTGATGTATTTTTGGGATGAAGATCGCTGTATTTCCCCATTTTTGATGTGAATGTCTGCTTGGAGGAATATGAATATCTGTTTTTTCATTTGATTCATAATCAGAATCATCAGACTCAGAATTGACCACAAGATGGTCTTCATCTTCAGACACACCCTCCTCTCTTTCACTGTCATGATCAAAGAGGAGTGCCAGGGCTATCACCTGTTTACTTCTGCTGCTCATTTTGTAAAGCTCTGACAGAGAGTGTGTCATGTGCAGATGCAGAGTATAATGTTTGTAGGACTCCCTTGCAGAGAATCTGTATACAGTATGTTTTTGCCCTCACCTGCTGTAGTGATGGGAAGTTCGGCTCTTTTCAGAGAGCTGGCTCTTTGGACTCGGCTCCGAAGGAAAAGCTGGCTCTTTCAACTCTCGAACGGCTCTTAATTTAGGATCTTTTGTAGGGTTATGAATAGATTAGGGTTAGGGTTTGGGTTAGGGTTATGATTAGGGTTAGGGTTAGGGTTATAATTACGGTAATGATTAGGGTTAGGGTTAGGTTTAGGGTTAGGGTTAGGGTTGGGGTTAGGTTAAGGGTTATGATTAGGGTAAGGGTTATGATTAGAGTTAGGGTTAGGGTTATGATTAGAGTTAGGGTTAGGGTTATGATTAGGGTTAGGGTTAGGGTTATGATTAGAGTTAGGGTTAGGGTTATGATTAGGGTTAGGGTTAGGGTTATGATTAGAGTTAGGGTTAGGGTTATGATTAGGGTTAGGGTTAGGGTTATGATTAGGGTTAGGGTTATAATTAGGGTTATGATTAGGATTAAGGTTAGGGTTGTGATAAGGGTTAGGATTATGATTAGGGTTAGGCTTTGGGTTAGGGTTTTAATTAGGGTTAGGGCTAGGGTTATGATTAGGGTTAGAGTTAGGTTTATGATTAGGGTTAGGGTTATGATTAGGGATAGGGTTTGGGTTAGGGTTATGATTAGGGTTACTGAAAAATCACAATTTATGAACATGCAACAAAAGAACTTAAGCTTCTAGATATGCTTTATGTAATTTGTGCTTCATTGATATATGATTAAAGGATACATATGTTGTTACTTTTTTTTAAACTATGCATATTTAGACAGAAAAGATTTAAGGATATGAGTTAGTTAGAGGTGTTTCTTGGATATCAGACTTATTAATCATTTATCCATCCATTAGCTTTAGTGCTCATCTCATTCAGGGTCGCAGGGGGTTAGAGCCTATTGCAGCTGTCATGCGGCAAAAGGTGGGGTATACCCTCGCCAGTCAATCACAGGACTGACACATAGAGACAGACAGTCACTCACACTGACACCTACAGGCAGTTTGAAGTCAATTAACTTAACGAGCACGCCTTTGGACTGTGGGAGGAAGCTGGAGTACCTTGTGCAACATGCAGGTTTCCACACAGAAGGGTGTGAATCCCTAACCTTGCTGTGGGGCAACGGCTCTAATCACTGTACTGCTGTGCCGACCACATACTAATCAAAAGAACATGAATGCCTTTGTCTTAGTGAGTTTCACAGGCCAGGCAGGATGTGACAATATCGTCAAAATAAAGAAATACAAATCGTGAACTTCTTTTGACTTTGTGTGAACATTTATTTCAAGGTGTTCAATAATAGTCTGGCTCTGCGAACATCAATGTGTTCTTTTAGAATAAAGTTCTGTTCACACTTACACAAACTAGAAAGTGGAAACTTTCCAGTAAAACTATTGACCACTGAGCAGCTCCACCAACTCCTCTGAGAGTTAAAGGCCTTGCTGAAGGGCACCCAGCTGTATTAATGAGGCAGGGGAGATGCAGCTCGTACACTCCCCTCCACACATTTGCCCTGAGAATGACAAAGCAAATGTACTGCTTCTCTAAACTTTAGAGAGTAATTCCCAAGCAAGTTACAAGGTTACTTGTAACTTTAGGTTTCATTCTGCAGGTAACCAGCGTTACAATGTGCTGAATGTGCACCAATATCATCAATGTAATGCCATTAACTTCCTGAGAAACAAGCAAGCAGAGTGCAATTTGATACCTGAGACATATTCAGCACTTCATAACAGGAAGCCAGGATGGGACTTTTTGAGGATATGATTGGCGTTTATAGCAACCAATACCAATCAATCAATCAATCAATCAATCAATCAATCAATCAATCAATCAATCAATCAATCAATCAATCAATCTTTATCAATATAGAGCCAAATCACACCCAACGTTATCTCAAGATGCTTTTTCAAACAGAGTAGATCTAGACCGTACTCCACGTGAAATTATTAACAAAGACCCAACATCAAGACAGGACAAGATCCAATGCCCTCTTACAGACAGGACTCAGTCTGATCTCATCTTAATCCACCATGAACAGAGCACTTTGCAGCATTTAGCAAGTTACAACAGCAAGGACAAACTTTCTCCAACAGGCAGAAACCTCCAGCAGGACCAGACTCATGTTAGACAGACATCTGCCTCAAATGAGTTGGGGTTGGAAAGAGAACAGCAACATTTACAGGGACTTAAGGGAAAGGAAAGGATGTTTATAATTAATTTAATATGTTGATGTGAGAAGTGGGAAAATCCATATATTCTATCATAAAAATGTATCAATATTTTAGCACAGCCCTAGAGACCATTCACCATCAAGTGGTCTTGTCCTGAGCTGCTGCCTGTTGATCCAATTTGGCATGATTTTGTGTACTCTGCAAAAATCTTTTGAATTACTCCTTTATGTCATTGCTGCACTTTTTTGTTACAATGATAAAGTATGAAGCACACTGCTGCTGTGTTCACACAATGACCTGCAGGATGAACGGTCAGTAATCCAAACTGTCCCCTGTGAGCAGGATATTACATAAGTCGTCTATTAAACATGATGATATATGACTTCAACACAGCTTACAAAGTCCAACATCAACAATCAATGTGGCCTCACTTTCACACCGCTGCAACTTATATTCCCACATTGATCACTGATGACTTTTACAAATCTGGGCCCTCAGAAGATGCTGAGCCAAGGAAAAAAAATGACGAATCACTCCTGCAAAACAGCACTCACGCACTGTAATGTGTCACATCATGGACACTTGAGGGTGGAGGTGTGTCGAGCCGATAATAAACTGGCACACTGCTTCAGTGAGCACGGCAGGAAACAAATGCTGGACTGCCAAGCCAAATACACTCAGACCCCCGATGAGTTTATGGATGTAACGGATCCAGGTCGGCCTCCAGCGACCCTTTGGATGTGCCACACGGCTCATAAGACACCGTGGCGAGCCAGAAGAGTCAGGCTTTCTGAGAGAGAGCTGAGGCGTGAAGACAGTAAGAGCATTCAGGCGGCTCACAGAGGAGAGATGAAGAGAGAATGAGGAGGAAAATGCCTGTTATATAACAATAACACTGTGTGATGGCTCGGACTGCTTGTGCTCAGGGGAATGATCAAAAAAAGACGCATGCTCATGGTCTTAATTTCTCGGATAAACCTGAAACATTAATGACAACTTAATGCTTTTCATATGTTTTTAATCAACGTGTGGAAATTATGTCCGACTTTTCCTAATCCCTCAGATGAATGAGAAGATTTTCTCTGATTTTCCTTCAGTATTTTGGCCAGTAACTGATGTGTGCAGTCAGAATCTCCATGCCACTAATTATGGCCATAATCTGCCAATACATCCAACCAATAGTTCACTTTTAGCCCATGAAAACAAACTTTAAGCTTGGTGATTGACTAAAAAAGCAGTGTGACCTTTTACTTTGCCATGAAAAGTTCTTAAAGGTGAACTAATCCTTTAAAAAAAAAAAAAATCTGATTTCAGCCAGTCCATGACATTTACTAACAGGATGTAGACTCCATACTGACTGTGGTGGTTTAATCATTTTATAAGATAAGACATTTTAATTCTCAAATGTTTAAATTCTGACCAAACAATCCTATTTTCACACAGCTTTTTTAAAACCATAATGCTGAAACTGATTTTGGTGGTGGATTGACCTTTGGCGAATCTTTAATTTCTCCTTTATTGAACTGGAGTTGTCTGGTCTCAGGGATATGGACCAGACTTTAATCAGTTTTATTTGGGGCATAGAAGTTGTTGAACTTGAAGAGTTAGCTGTCCGTACCTTAAGAGAAATTCAGATTTAAGAACAGTAGAATGAACAACAGTCCTCCCAAAAAAAACTACTAAAACTAAAAAGCAGTCAAACTCTCCTAAGGACAGAAAGTACAAAGCTGAAGATAGTGACCCAAAAAGATCCTCACATGGGCTCAGAGAGTACAGAATGAAGGTCAGGTACGTTTAAAGATGGATGAGGAAGCAGCGTCACAGGCTCGGAGCCAAAGGTGTCGACTGCTCAGGTGTCACTGTGTGAAGAGAGAGAGAGAGAGAGAGAGAGAGCAGAGAACAGGAGATCAACAGCTGTGGAGGGATCAGATCACCTGCTGGGGACACACATTCAACTCTGCGCCTGAACAAGACGACAGGTAAGATCTCTGTCCTGTGGGGGTTTGATGAAAAACAGTGAGGAGGGAACGAAACATGTAAAATTACTGAGAACTTTTACTATCGACAAGGTGAAGCAGTAAGTAAGAAGGAATACACTTTACTTGCAAACTTTGATTTTATATACCTTCAGATCTGTGCTTAGAGGTGACATGTTTGTAAAGATGTTGATTGTTTAAGATGGCCAAAGAAGTAACAGTAGTGTAGTCATTGATTATTTTTTACTAAAGTTCTGATTAACAATGTTTGGTTTTCTTCTACTTCTCATGAAATGTGATGCAGCACCATCAGGGATTATCCTCCTTTAATTTCAAGGAGGTACAATGGTCACACAACAGCATTTAAATCCTGCGTATGAACATTATTATTTATCTTATCTCTTATTTATATTACTTCAGAAACAACACTTTGCTGATTACGCATTAAAAACTAAAAAGGTGAGGAAGGCTTTACTGTCAGTTTTCTTCCTGTATAAAGTAGCTTGAGAACTTAAAGCTCCTGTGAGGAATTACTGTTTTGTGTTGGTTTTGGCGCCCCCTGTGGACAAAATGATCCTTTGATATTCCTTTTCTTGTCTCGTACATGTCTAAGTTGTTTTTTCTGAATATGTCATCCTGCTTTTTTTAAAACAGTGACTCATCATGAATATATTTAAAGATGAGGGGTTAAAAAGCATTTTCTTTACCATGCTTTTGTTGCGTCATGTAACACCTACACCATCACAGCTATTACAGCCATTAAGAATTACGTTACAGAAATTGCTAGTAGTTCTGTCAATGGTGTAGTTTGTTTTTATAAGTCATTAAGAGGCATCAATGTAAATGTCAGTGTGTTTTATAACCAGTCATAAACTCCTAGCAGGAGCTTTAAGCAAGACTAGTTTACAATTGTTCTATTGTTCAAGCTGGATATGTTTACTTTCTTTCCAGCCACTTAATAAGAAAAGAAAGTGTGTTTAACTGCATTAAAATTCTTTAAACAAAACTTTTCCGGCACTAAAACAACCTTAAAGACATTAAGCTAAACGGACAGCTCAGAATAATACCCTTTATCTTCACGCAAGTCTTGTATCCATATTTATTGTTACTTTCCATCTGCAGCTGAGGTGCACTCATGCATACATCACGCTGCTAATCTCAGGACATGGCTGTCTGCCTGCTGCCTCCTGCCTCCTGCCCCAGACACACTCACCCAGCAGATGACACGGCCATGGATGAAGCGATTAGGTTACAGACGCTGTAATTTACCGACAGGCCGTGAAGGAAACATTGGAGGCTTATTAGCTTACAGTGAAAGATCAGTGTTATCTTTATGCGACATCCCAGGGGTGGATTTATTTTGTTTTTAACGCACAAGGCCCAGGTGAAAAGATTTCATTGCCTCGGTGTGTTTATTGACAACAGTGACCTTACAACTGAGAAGTAAGACAAAATCAATATTCACCTGTAAACCTCCCATCTCATGACTTTATATCATCCTCCAGGCTAAATTATATGCCAAATTCTCTACTAAAAACATATCTTTCTTTACCTTAGATTGAATATAAATCCTCTCACATGATCATTAGGTTAGACTTTATATTACAGCACAATAATAAGGTAATGATTGAGTTATATTACGCTGGTTTAAGACCTCTGAATGGCAGACCATACCATTTTATCTTTATTTTTAGGGTAGGGGTGTTTTATTGACAACAAATTTTAAGTATCTCTTAAAAAGCATGATTTAAAATATATTTCAGGCTGTCGTTACTAAATTATTATCATGCTATTGCTTTATTTTCTGCAACAAATATACCATGAATTGCTTTAAGGCATCACAGCTGTCATATTTGCTCCATTACAGTCCTACTGCAATCATATCACATGCTATTGCACTTAGAGATTTTTTTGTTTTCATGCCATGTTCAATCTGTTATACTGGAAGATAAGACCCATACTGCTGCCAATCACCAGGGGGAGCACTAAAAGTTAGTGGTTCACTCTGGATAGCTGCTGTTATAGACAGTATTAGCTACACCAAAAGGCTAGGCTAACCCTAGTGGTGCTAAGTTAAATTTGCTGAAAGAAACAGACTTAAAAAAAATAAAAAATTGTTTTGTTAGTTCTTGCCAAGAGTAACATCCAAATATCTACACCGCTCTCATACCTGCAAGTTAAGATTCAAATTGGTGGCTAGGATATTTAGCCTAGCTTAATGTGCAGACTACAAGCAGGGGGAAGCAGCTAGCTGGGCCTAAGTTTGCGCACCCATAGTCCTTTAAAATGTTGTTATTACTCTTAAATAAGAAAAAGAAAATCAAATATAATATATTAATGACAAAACATTAAAGGTTTTTGCAGGGGTGTGTCAAAGCTTTGGCTAGGTTCAAGCTAACTCTTGCAATTGCAAAGCTAGGCTAACTCTGGCTCTAGCTCAGACTTAACAATCTCCTCATTTAACTCCTAACTAAGCTAAATATCTTTTCTTTATTTCTTGATTTTCTATTTGGCAAAAGCCGTCTTTCATTGTAACAGCTTCACCCCTGGATTTATATATATATATTTATATTGAATTATGGCTTTTTCTTCTTACTACAGCAACTCTTGCTGAAACATGAAGGGAAATCCTTCACTGTAAACATGAAACACATTGCTAATGACTGTATTTTTAATTATATATGTTGCTGTTTCCCCATCAGTATGAATCCTGCCTCGTATGAGAAAGAATCAATGAGGAGAATCAGGAGAAACAGCAAAAGCCTCCTTCAGGATCTGTTTTACAGAGGAGTCCATGGAGGAGACAGAGACACTCCTGTAAGTGTAGCTGACGACTGACCATTTGTCTCTGGGTTAATAACATGAACATTGACTGTAATTTAACATATTTCTGTGGAGTCAGTAAGGTTTTTTCCTTGACTGACAGATCCCAGCTCAACCTGGCAGAGATCCGAAAATGATTCGCTCCATCGCCAGTCTGATCAGAGCGAAGAGCAAACTCCTCCTCCTCGAGAACCCTGACACTGTGGAGATCTACAAGGTCAGCACTCAGTTCTTCAATGATGTATGAATATTATCATTATTCTAACAATGAGAAGTGCTCCAACTTTGTAGTGATGTGTCATGATCAAAAGTTGCGGCTCTGAGAGCCGATGCTTTATAGTGAATCGGAAGAGCCGGCTTGCATCCAGAGAGAGCCGGCTCCCAGTTTTTTCCTTTCGCTGCTTAGCTCTCACAGTGTTCAGCCCCAGCTCTGCTCACAGCAGAACTTTGTTTTGATTGGTCAGCATGGCGGCCATGCGGCCAATCACATGTGAGGATATAGGATACAGGTGATGGAGGGGAGGCTGTGTATGGTGGTGTGTATTCTGGTTCTGTTTACTTGAGTTTGGTTCTGGTTCTGGTTCTGTTTGCTTGGGTTTGGTTCTGTTTCGGTTCTGGTTATGTTTGCTTGAGTTTGGTTCTGGTTCTGTTTGCTTGGGTTTGGTTCTGGTTTGGTTCTGGTTCTGTTTGCTTGAGTTTGCTTCTGGTTCTGTTTGCTTGAGTTTGGTTCTGGTTCAGTTCTGGTTCCGTTTGCTTGAGTTTGATTCTGGTTCTGTTTTCTTGGGTTCTGGTTCTGGTTCGGTTCTGGTTCTGGTTCGGTTCTGGTTCGTTCAGTTCGGTTCTGGATCGGTTCTGGTTCGGTTCTGGTTCGGTTCTGGCTCGGATTGCTTGAGTTTGGTTCTGCTTCGGTTCAGTTCTGGTTCGGTTCTGGTTCGGTTCTGGCTCGGATTGCTTGAGTTTGGTTCTGCTTCGGTTCAGTTCTGGTTCGGTTCTGGTTCGGTTCTGGCTCGGATTGCTTGAGTTTGGTTCTGCTTCGGTTCTGGTTCTGGTTGCTTGATTTTGGTTCTGGTTCGGTTCTGGTTCGGTTCTGGTTCGGTTTGCTTGAGCTTGATTCTGGTTTGGTTCTGGTTCTGTTTGCATGAGTTTGGTTCTGGTTCGGTTCTGGTTCGGTTCTGGTTCGGTTCTGGTTCGGTTCTGGTTCGGTTTGCTTGAGCTTGGTTATGGTTTGGTTCTGGTTCTGTTTGCATGAGTTTGGTTCTGGTTCTGCTTTCTCTGGTTCGGTTCTGGTTCAGTTCTGGTTCGGTTTGCTTGAGTTTGGTTCTGGTTCTGGTTGCTTGAGTTTGGTTCTTGTTCGGTTTGCTTGAGTTTGGTTCTGCTTCGGTTCTGGTTCTGGTTGCTTGAGTTTGGTTCTGGTTCCTGTTCTGGTTCGGTCCTGGTTCGGTTTGCTTGAGTTTGGTTCTGGTTCTGTTTGCTTAAGTTTAGTTTTAGTTCTGACCCCAACCCTAATCCTAACCCTAACCCTAATCCTAACCCTAACCCTAACTCTAATCCTAACCCTATCCCTATCCCTAATCCTAACCCTAACCCTAAACCTAATCCTAACCCTAACCCTAATTCTAACCCTAATCCTAACCCTAACCCTAATTCTAACCCTAACCCTAACCCTATCACTATCCCTAATCCTAACCCTAACCCTAAACCTAACCCTAATCCTAACCCTAACCCTAATTCTAACCCTAACCCTAACCCTAATTCTAACCCTAACCCTATCCCTAACCCTAATCCTAACCCTAACCCTAACCCTAATCCTAACCCTGATCTTAACCCTCACCCTAATCCTAACCCTAACCCTAACCCCAACCCTAATCCTAACCCTAACCCTAATTCTAACCCTAACCCTAATCCTAACCCTAACCCTAATCTTAACCCTAACCCTAACCCTAATCTTAACCCTAACCCTATCCCTAATCCTAACCCTAACCCTATCCCTAACCCTAATCCTAACCCTAACCCTAACCCTAATCATAACCCTAACCCTAACCCTAACCCTAATCCTAACCCTATCCCTAACCCTAATCCTAACCCTAACCCTAATCCTAACCCTAACCCTAATCCTAACCCTAACCCTTACCCTAATCCTAACCCTAACCCTAATCTTAACCCTAACCCTAATCTTAACCCTAACCCTAATCCTAACCCTAATCCTAACCCTAACCCTAACCCTAATCCTAACCCTAACCCTAATCTTAACCCTAACCCTAATCATAACCCTAACCCTAATCCTAACCCTAACCCTAATCACAACCCTAACCCTAACCCTAATCCTAACCCCAATCATAACCCTAACCCTAATCACAACCCTAACCCTAATCATAACCCTAACCCTAATCCTAACCCTAACCCTAATCCTAACCCTAACCCTAATCACAACCCTAACCCTAACCCTAACCCTAATCATAACCCTAATCCTAATCCTAACCCTAATCCTAACCCTAACCCTAATCCTAACCCTAATCCTAACCCTAACCCTAATCATAACCCTAACCCTAATCCTAACCCTAATCCTAACCCTAATCCTAACCCTAACCCTAATCCTAACCCTAACCCCTAATCATAACCCTAACCCTAATCCTAACCCTAATCCTAACCCTAACCCTAACCCTATTACAATGCTTCTCATAAAAAACGTTTACATAAGAGGGTTTTCAACACACAATTCATTATTTTTTGCAAAGTTAAGGTAAAACATACGGCTACAAAAGATCCTAAATTAAGAGCCGTTCGGGATTCGGAAGAGCCGGCTCTTTTTTGGGAGCCGAGTCAAAAGAGCTGGCTCTCTGAAAAGAGCCAAACTTCCCATCACTACAACTTTGACACAGATTTAGAGCTCTATGTGAAACTCACACATGGAAGGAACTCTAAATGAGTGATGGAGAGGGTTTTAAAGGGACAGTGCGTTAAAATACATTCTATCTACAGGGTAGGTATTAATCCCTTTTCTTTGCCAAAAAATCTAAGGCACAAATAACAGTGAGACAAGACTTCTCCTCCAGGGTCCTGCTCACCTTATTGGGATTCTAATTTACAAAACCAACCGTCGTTCACGCGACAGTATTCCCCACTGATATCCCAACTCTCAGAACCAGCTGGAGGCACAGACTGTTTTTGCCACAGTGTCAACAGGCAGAGGTGGAATGTGCAAAAATCTGATTTGATTTGATGACATGTGTGATCAGGTTGCCTCTGATGCTGTTTTTTGTTTGGAATTGATCACCATTTTAAAGGATTTTGACCAATAAGAACCAAGTATTTATCCCAGCTGGAAACAATATATTTTAAAGCTACGGGCCCCACAGGTTGTCAGACTTCTGGATGATGTACTGACTTTAAATCATAATAATTAGGATGAAATAAGGATGGATCATGTAGTTTCAATCTAATGAGACAAACTTTGAAAAGACAAGTTTTGATATTGTTGTAATATTAAATCTGGCTGTTGAAGCCATGGTTAAAACATTTTTTTGTTGGTTTGCATTTTAACAACAGTATTAAATCATTTCATTTCATTTTAGTGTACATCTCTATTTTTGTTTGTAGGAATTACATTTTTATTATCACTACTTGTCTGGTTTTATTGTTATCATTTTATTTATCTCAATTATTTTACTTTGATACCATGGTATTGCACTTTTTTTTTTACCAGCAATTAATTTAATATGTCTTAATTTAACTGTTTAAATATTTTATTTAGTAACCTCTGGCATGTTATATATTTACTGTACTGTTTTCAGTTATTCAGAATGATATCTCCTCTTTCTGATTATATTCTTATTTTTAATTTACTTGTTTCAGTGTGAAAAACTCTGTGCTGAAAGTTTGTATTAAAGGTGTCACATACATTTTTTTTATATTCAACTTTTGTATTTTAACTTATTATAGCTGGATGACTCAGCCCGTTCCAGCAGAAATGGTAAAGACGATCTTTTCCTCCCTGCCATCACGACAAAGACTTCTAGTTTGAACTCCATCAGAGGAGCTCTGAGTCAGTCCTGCCCATACCTATACGACAAAAGAAGAGGATCATTTTCCTCTGTCACCTCTCAGAGAACTGGGAATCATCCTAAAAAACAGGTAACAAGACTTCTCCTTAGCTTCATTTGAATATTTGACTAAACGTCTCTTCAGTGTCAAACCTCTTTGTCCTCTCTCTTCATATCAGAGTAACCTGAAAGCCCAAAAAGAGGCCAAGAAATCCAACGTGGCTGTGACGATGACTTACCTGGGACAGGGTCTTCAGGGGTCTCGATCGGGGTCCATTAAGGATGAACTGAAGGTCCTCCAGCAAGTTAACGGAGGGGAGAATATCTGTGTCTTCAAAGGGCAAGTGACAGCAGGAGGTAAGAGCTCTGAAACTTAAAGACCAGCGAGTGATATGATCAAAGTAAATGCAAGAACATTTTCATTATCAGGGTTTATATTCAGAAATATAAAGTAAAACTTAAACTGACATTAAATGGACCAAGCATTATGGACAAGGGGAATCAGGGCCCAGTTGATCAAACTTAATCTAATCATAATAAAGTTTAGATTGCATCCAATCTTTAAAACGTTTAAAAACAGAGTATTTTTAATGATCCACGATGGAATCAAGTAATCCAGAGTTGGTCTTAATCCAGATAAAACCTGTAGTTTGTTTTGTTTGAAACTTTTGAGTAGGATTGGACTTTGATCCAAACATTCAAGATTCACGCTGGATTTCAGGAACAAATTGTAAAAACACTTTTAATTCTGTCAAAGAACCCGACCTCTTTGCAATGATCAAACATACTATGTCAAACATACAATATTTAATTGGAGGGAACTGTCAGGATCTTTTAGTTTGTGTGGATTTTGGTGTCCCCCTGTAGACAAAGTATGCAGTATGTAGTCCATTCAGTGCACTGGTAATATGTTATTTTTTATTGAAAAAGGGATACAAATAAGCTGGATTTACTGATCCTGGATGGCAAAAAGGTGGATTTCAAAATCTGGATCCCTTTGAATAACCAGACCCAGAGGTTCACTTATTCAATCCCCTCATCTCCCCTTGCAGCAAGGGGAAAAAGGACGATGAGGACGTTGGCCTGAGGCTCCGTTTGAGTTGAGCGAGAGCAGAAAGTTGATGTGTGACCTGACTGTCTGCCATCACATAAAAAAATCAGCAGACAAGAGAGGGCGTTTTATCTTTGCAGCTGCTTCATGTTGAAACAAACTGTACAGCTGTCACTGCAGGGAGAGAATCAACATGTCAGGCTGATGTAAGAACAAAGTTATAGATTTCTGCTCCGAACTGTTTGTTTGATCTGTTTACAACAGTTCTTATAGCTGACACGTAGGGGCACATTTCAAACAGGCTGAATTTAAATCAACGTGCTCTTTTATTGGAATTACGCTACATAGACACAATTGCTCAAAAATATTTCCATTGAAATATGTCTTTACTATAAACCACACTACAAGTGATTTTTGAAGTTAGTTCAAAATGCAGTTCAAACTTAATTTCACTCACCTTTATTGTGCTGTGTTGGAATCAGAGAGCTTGGAGAATGATATCTTGCTTCACAAATAAAGCCAAGGCTGTCGGTGTGGATTAAAGACGGTAAACAGTCAGTGGAATGGATTCATAAATACAAATATAGTCTGTATAGTTTGCACAAACTGAATCATTTGTTCTTGCTGTGCCGGTTCCCTCAAACGGTGACTGTAATTGTGTCTGTCAGCTGAACAGTGTAACAAAGTGTTGATGTGCTGTTAGAAGCGTACTGAAAGATAACAGGAACAACTGAAACATCTGAAGAGGTAATCTTATAACTGTATTTAATAACTGGTTGCTGATCAGTACAGGGCTAGGCTGAAGATGGAAGCAGTGCTTAAGGCCCCAGTTGTATGGCTCTTGATGAAGAGACAAACAGTTCAAGAGGGTTAAATGTCCTGTGACAAAATGTTGATTCTAGGGGTAATTACATTTGGAGGAGGTGCATGTCAGGAGCTACGCTGACCTCTGGCGTAGGCTAGCCGTCAATTCGACACAGAAATATATATCAGCCTTTAGAAGCTGTCCTACTGTTGAATCATGAAGAGCATGAGCTCTCTGATGCAGACTTTACAACACCAATCTGCATTTCTGCAAACTTTCCATTGGGACACACTCAGAGTTCACTGCAAACTTGTCGACAGGAAGAAAAAGCCTCACCAAATACAAATGTAAATAAGTATGACAACATGAAGTCTCAGTGACGTCACCCACTGGTCCACGAAGAGATGTTAAAAAGCCCAATGATTGTGGTTTGCCATATTGGAAATGATGACTCAGCTAAACTTTCAGTCAACAAAGACACAGTCAAAGAGGTGGAGCTGAGGCTGGCTTTTGGCCTCCCGGAAAACAATTACAATTACACGTTTTGTGAATTCATTTTCTGCATTCTGTGAAATAGTTTGGCATATAATTAACTGTTTTTCTTGGTTTGTATTTTTCCTGAAATGTTTGTGTAGTTGACCTCTAAAGGCTGATTTATACTTCTGCGTTGAATCGACGGCGTAGCCTATGCCAAGGGTCCGCGTAGCTCCCGTACATACGCAGAGGCCTACGCACGTAGCTGACGTGCACCTCCTCCAAAATGTAACTACGCTTAGAATCAATGCAGACCGCAAGCCCTGTGATTGGCGCGCTCGGTGGCATTGTGTTTCTCCCATTCCATATCACTTCCGGGATCCCGGACATCGGCCGCACATCGGCCGTGTATTTCATCTCCTCCTCTCTATTCTTCATGTAATCATGTCTGTATGATAAACAGTAACATGTATCAGCTGTAGATTAACATAACACGCTCTGAATCGCTGTGGAAAAGTAAACAGAGATCGTAGCGGGAGACCACACTGCCCTCAAGCGTTCGGGCGTAGAATTGCTGCGCGACATGGACACATCGACGCACAAGTATGTGGTGCTCATGTCCGCGTCAGCCCCTGCTGCATAGGGGCAACGCAGAAGTATAAATCAGCCTTTAGGCCACCGTACTCAGGGACTCATCCACACACTCACTGAAGGCCTGACATCATATATGTCCATGAGGGTTCAGTGCTCAGACTTTGGAATGGAGATTTAAACTGGGCCTATCTCTGAATCCACTGACCCCCTCAGAAAAATCCTCTGAACAACAGTTCATTCTGAGTCATCAAACATAGTCACCCTTACCTTCCTTGAAAAAGATTTTAAAAACTCTCTTTGCTTCTTTCAGAGCAGTTCCAGTTCATCTCTCAGCGTCACAGAGGTTTCCCCTTCAGTGCTACGTTGTACGTCAACGGCATCATGGTGGCCAGGATCAGCTCCTGCTGCGAGTACCGCTACGCTCCAGGCTTCCAGCAGGGCAAGAGGAGCTGCTTCAGACTGACGTGGCTAGCTGGTGGGATCCCCTGCTACAGGTCAGGTTTCATCCTCTGGGAGAACAACACACAGCGATGGAAGAGCATTTGAAATTAGTAGCAGTCGAAACACATCAGGTGAACCCATTTGTCTGCAGATTGAACTTACTGTGGGTCTACAGAGGAGGAAAAAGTCTGCATACTGGATGCCATGAGGGAATGAAGTTGTTGGAGGTATATGGGAGGAATGTGATTCAGGATGAAGGTGTATTTTTCATCTTTTTCAGATGTACCAGTCTACGAAACAAATACAGCTCCTGCCAGCATCTGAACAATGGCACAAAGCAGAACCTAATTCTCCCTCTAGAGCAGAGCCCTGGCAACGGTACAAAGCCCGGAGAACCAGTGGCTCCATTTTCCATTACTTCTTAAAGCTTATTCATCAACATTTTTTGACATTAGGCCCAGTCCTTGATTCCAGCAGACGAGTTTAAAGAGAAAATATCTAACAAAGCACTTTTTCTCTTTCATTTTGTCGCCAATGTAGGCAACATCGAATCATGCCCATCATCCCCTTTGTTCATCCCAGCCAAACCAGAGAAGAAATCAACAAGGAGGACAAGAAAACACATCAAAGAAGGCGGCGGAGGATCCACAGACAGCGAAGACTCAGCTAAAGCAAGGATTAAAGAGACATCCGAGAGGAAACGACACAAAGGTCAGAGTAATCAGAAAGAGAGCAAAGGCAGGACAAGGGGAAAGAAGAACGAAGAAGGGCGAGACAGTAAGGACTCAGAGGTTTCCCAGAGGCCAACAGAGAAAGAAAAATGTGAAGAACAAGCTTTGGCTGAACAAGAAAAGAAGAAACAGCTGAAAAAAAGCAGCAAAGTTGCTACGATGCAGCCACAATCAAACAAGACAAGTAGAATTCTCGGTAAGCATTGTTTGACTCATTTAAGCTGCTTTGATTCCTGTAAGAGAAGGCGGTGAAACCAGATGAGAATACAGTCTTTCAAGTGAATCGCAAATGACCTTTGTTGCATTTGCATGTTTTTTTTCTTCCATTAAATATGTTTTGTGGTGGGAAAAAAAAGGAAAAGAACAAGAATGTCTCTTTGTGAAGATTCATTGCAGGACAAAGAAGCGATGACTAAGCAGAACGCGGAGAAGCAGAAGGACCTGGGATCAAATGAGAAAAACAGAGACGGGGAAAGACTGAAGGACTTCTATGAAGAATGTTTGGAAATGAGTGCCGCGTTGGAGCAGGGCCAAAACAAACACAACTGGTTCAAGGCAAACAGTGAGTGAAGAAACCGCAGCAGCTCCACGGAAGGAGCAAGCTGGAATCCCCCTAGAGTGCTTGTGACTGATTTACATAACACACTTAAGCAGAAATCGTGAATCTGCGAGAAAGTGATGTGAGGAGCGATGTCTGCTTGAGAGCATGGATGGATGGATGGATGGATGGATGAATGGATGAATGGAGAGGTTATCCAGACTAGATTCATGCTGAAACACACGCGCCTGCATGCATAAATCTCACTACAGAGAATCTGTTTTCTCTATTAAACTGAATTTTAGATTTCATTACTTGCATTCTCACATCAACACTGGGTATCAATATCACTATGTGTACTTGGCTTCTGCTGCGACAGTTTTATTGTTGCCTGAGTTGTTTTCTTCCTCTTTGCATGCCAAGTCCTGGAGAGGTGCCGTCTGCAGAAGAGCCTGTCATCAGGTCCCAAAGCTTTGGGCTCAGATGTGGAACTCAGCGCTGAAAGTGACGCCGTCCTCCAGCCTGATGGAGAGCCAGAGGGGGAGGAGGAGGACACAGCCAGCCAAAGTGCTGGCAAAGAGGAGCCTGTTAGGGAACAAGACCTGCAGGCGCAGGTGTGTGTCCGACACTAACTACTGAGGTGAATCGTTGTTTTTGCCAGGACAGTCTTGGCAGTAAATACCCCAAAAAAGCCTTTAAAATCACCTCATACTTTTATTATGCTGCAGTGAGCATTAAGTTGTGTTGAAACTTGTAATGTTGCATTCAAAAAAGGAAAAAATTATTACTAAAAAGACTTCAAAATGCATTATTAATGTGAAGTTGTCTCAATAAGTTTACTGCAATAGAAATATTCTGCCCCAAAAAAAGAGTTGTAAATAAGTGATGCAAATTTCACAAAACTTATGAAATAGTATAGAGCAGTGATTTTCAAAGAGGTGGCCTTGGATTTTCAGTGTTCTAGTTTCTGTTTGTAGTACATGTGTAGTCTAAGTAGCATTGACCACTCGTGTATCAGAAGGCTTTGGTGTACGCAGGAAAAACAGTCTGTATGCAGAGCTAACACACACTGCTGCAATGACATCCAGACTTCTTTCGGTGGTAATTTGATAACAATGTGTTTCTCTATGATCAGATATTTTCATGCAAGTTCATCTACCAAAACGTTCTAGGTGTAACAGGCAATCAGTGCTTACATTTCCCGATTACCTAGAATGCATCAGAAATGATTGAGTCAACTTCTGCTATACAATCAACAAGTTTGCATCTTACTTTTTACACTTTTATCATTAATGTTGTTATTTTGACAAACTTAAGACCCATGAATTGTAAGTACATTTGTAGAAAGTAGGTTTCTTTCTTGGGCTCATGCTGTTGAAGTGAGTCAGAGTTAAGCCTCACTGGTACAGTACTAGCAGTTGAATTGAGACCGACTACAGACCAAGCGGAAACCTCCGGTCTATAAATATGAGTCCAATGCGGAAGTGTTAAAAGCTGCAGTTCATCGAGAATCTGCTTGAGGCTGGCTCTGGAAGTACCGGAAGTCACATACACATAAATGGGAAAAAGATGATCTTTACAGCAGAAATAGACATGTTTACAGCCGGGTACAAAAGACAAGTATTGTCTGGATAGCTAATTTCTTGATGTGCTCTCACTGTTAGAGGGGTGAATTTTTTCTCTAACGCAGCAATTTCGAAGATATTGAGATTAAGAGTCTCTCAATGAGAGGCATTTTTTATTTTGGTAATAACCCTTTGTTTAAATCTTTGTTTTCTTTAACACATGGGTCAAGGATTTGCTTTTCTTTCAGAGTTTTCTTTCTTTCTTGATTCAATAGAAGTTGTAATTGTTTTCCCTCCTAAATCCAATCACGATAGATAGCTGTTTACAAATGTGTCTGGTTTTACCCAAGGTTTCTGCCTGTTGCTGAGTGCTTGCTCTTGGTGGACTAATATTCTATCAATTCACTCAATCACTATTTGTTCATATAGTGCCAAATCACACTATGATGCTTCCAAAAAAGAGTAGGTTATTTAAAAGAACCAACATTAATCCACCATCAGGGAGCACTCTGCAACAGTAGCAAGAAAAAATCCTTTAACAGGCAGAAACCTTGAGTAGAACCAGACTCTGTTGAGACTGGATGGTCCAAGACTAGACAAAGAGTATGGTCTGGATCTGTTCTATCGAGATATACTTCTTGGGTTGAGGTTGTATGACGTACTTGTTGACAGTAGGAGTTAGGGAGTTTTTGCCCAAATAAGGACATGACTGGCTTGATTGACATGCGGGAACACACAGCTGTTGGCTAGGAGGCTCAAACCCCGCCTCTTTACGTCACAACAGCTCCACAGCTCCACAGCAGCAATATGGCTGCTGCCGCCGATTGGCCTCAAAACAGCTCTTCAGAAACAGGATCACGGATACTACGTCCATATTTTATACAGTCTATGATACAGACAGATGAACAGGCCCAACTCCTGGGGTTGTAATAGACCAAAAAAGACAGCAGTGATGTTGCAGATGTAAACGTCACATGCGAAAGGAAGACTTTGCTGGAAGTCATTGAACGCTTACACCTGGCCACACTGGAATTAGCATACTGAAAAGTTAGCATCCATTCCCAGAGGCTTATGTCACATCTCTTGTCAGAGGATAAAAGGCAATGATTGCCGATGGGTTCAGAGATTGCTGTTACTGTTAAATATTGTTATAAAGGAATTTCAGAGGCTGTTAACAAACGATCATACGGACAAATTGGATTAAATAAATGATTAACAAATGAGAAAAATACAAAAAAATATGTTCACCTTTACCATTCTTGCTAATGATTGTTAATACAGAGAGAATAATAGATCATCTACAAAGAAGACATTGGAGGAAATGGACTTATAACAAGATGAGTGAAGCATTAACACTTTGTTCGATAAAGAACTAAAAAAAGGACAAGGAAGCCTTTCTCAAGAAAATAACAATACATCAGCCTTAAAAGGACATTTCTTCATGTCTTTCTGACATTCATAAACTGATAAAAAAAGCTGATTATTTCACCAAACGTCCTAATTTGGAGGACTTTTTCATTGCGTGGAGGTTAATACCTAAACGGCTGTAACAAATGGTCAGTGTCTTTTATCTGGGACATGCAGCAGGCGTTTGGCTGGCTCATTCTCGCCATGATAAAAGAGCTTCACACTCTGCCTGAAAAATTCCTCAAGGTCCAGCAAAGTGGCACAGCGGTTGTGGCCGACAGCCAGACCATATGCCTCTTAGATTCTCCCCCTGTCTCGGCATTTAAAAAAAGCTCCAGTACCTGCCCTGATCACATCACATTCCAGCCAGCACCCAGAGATTGGAGCTTTGCTGCTCCCACACACAAACAATGAAGACGATATATTTGCAATATTCTGTTCCCAGGTCAGTGATGCAATCTGTTTTTTAGAGACTTGCTGTCTGACGATTGAACCTAAAGTTGGATGAGATTTTCTGTTTCTTTGTCGAGTTTTGCAGACATTTCCCTTCCAGGATGGTACAAATGGCAAAGCAATAGAAATTGAATATAAATAAATGGAGATTTTTGCCTGATTTACCCCTTGGATAATGAAATCTTTCAAAATGCCAGTAGGTCAGCTCTGAAATGCATAACTTTTTCCAGTGATGAGACATGCTTTAGGGGAGTCAGTTAAATTTTGAGATCAGTGTCTATTACTGAGCATGAAACAGAGACAACAGAGAAAAGAGAATTTACAAAAATGTTTACTTCATTTAAAAAACAGAAAAATACATGTTTTTTCTTAAATATCTAAGGATGTGTAGATTCTGATGTAAGGGATGATGGTGGTGTAGTGAGTATGGTTATGTGAATTAGAATCTCTTCAATGTGCAAGGCCCCGACATGAAGTCAAGTGGCAACCTCCAGTATTAAAATATGGAGCCCATGCGGAAGTGCTAAAACTGCAGTTCATTGAGCGTCCACAGAAACACCAGAAACCACATACACACGCCATATACTGTATAAAATATGGACGTAGTATCCGTGAAGTCACCCATCTGTTCCTTAGCGCTGTTTTGAAGCCAATCAACGGCGGCAGCCATATTGGAAATGCGGAACTCAACCAGGCAGAGTGTGACGTAATTAGCTACGCAGGGCCAAGCCGTTTTTTGAACATGGCTGTAAACATGTTTATTAATGCTGCAAAGATCATCTATTCCCCACTCATGTCTATGTGGTTTCCGGTGTTTCTGCAGCCAGCCTCAAGCAGAGTCTCGATGAATTACAGTTTATAACACTTCTGCATGGGCTTCATAGTTTGAGACCGGAGGCTGCCGCTTGGTACACACCCAATCCAAAAGGGACAATCTTAAAAGCAATACAAAAACATGTTTATAACCTGGTTCATGAAACGGTTTAGGTCTGTATTGCTCATTTCTCTTTAAGGGAACACTCTGCAGGGGGTGCATTCATTTATAACTTGTTATTTTTAAAGATATTAAACTTACAAGTTTTGCCTAAATAAGGGCATGGCTGACTTGATTGACAGGTGGGCACCCTGTAGCTGTTGGCGAAAAAGGCTAAAGGCACGCCTCTTTACCTCACACTAGCTTAGACGAAGTAAGGTCGAGTTCAACATTTCCAATATGGCACCCGCCGACAATTGGCTTCAAAACAGCGCATCAGAAACAGATGGGTGACTTCACGGATCCCACATCCATTTTTCATACAGCCTATGCTTGAAGCAGAGGGGTCTTGTCTCAAATGTATTAATCAATACTGCTTATGACCTGGCTAGACACAAAATATTGATTTAAAGATGATTATTTATTTGATTAAAGAAATGATACAGTTAGAGATATGGTCCCTCTGATTTCACAGTCAATTCATAATTTAAAAAATTAGCCTGCTTATGTGTTTTAATCCACATTTAACTCAACATTTCCATCGAAGGTAACGGTAGACAAAGTGAACGCGGCTTCTGCATTTATTTATGATGACATTTTGCTCTCGTTCAGCTCCCCGTCTTCTCAGAACTTTGCAGTTGACACAACTTTAAACATTCTGAGGCAAATGTCACAACTGCTAACATTGTTGCTATTATCACTACCGCTAATGGTTTAAGTTACTTTGTAGCGCCAGGATACCCAGAGTTGCACTTGCTAGCTCTGCTGTTGTTGCCAGGATTGAAGGACAGGATCTTGCTCCACTTTTCCCTATCAGAGATGGTTGACGTCCAAGAGCTTCATGGGGTGCTCTCACATCTGTGCCGGCTAACTTTCATTGTTTCCCGACTCTCTACTCTCTCTCACTAATGTTTTTGCCACAGGCAGATGTGAAATGGGTCAGATTCCTTTCATGTGTGTGTTTCTAAGGTTCCATTGGCTCTCATTATTATTGATCAACAGTTTTATTATGAGGCACGTCTTTACCTTTGGAAATTTGGTTTTCAGATGATATCTTGCACCAAACCAAGCCAAGCCAACAACCTATGTCTTTGTCTTATTTTCTGACCATAGCTTGATGCAATGATCACGGTGCTGAGCATCTCCGATGAGGTGGAGCAGCTGGTTCTGAGAAACACGGACCTGACTGACGACCATCTGCTGAGCCTGGCGGGGGCCCTAAAGAAAAGCCTGTCCGAGGTCACGCTGCTCAACCTCAACCTCAACCTCATCGGTCCATATGGCGCTCACATCCTGCTGGACGTTCTGAGAGTGAAGCCTCAGGTCAGAGGCTTACAGTAAGTCTGCGGCTCCAGTGTTCCACGTTACATCAGAAACAGAGAGGGAAGACTCACAGAATAAGAAGCAGCTCCAGGAACATCCAGCTTTAAAAATGTGACTTTAGAAAAGAACACAATAAATCTGAGCTGACAGTAAAAAGACGGTGTTAATACGAGGACAGCTGCAGTTGCAGGGTAAAATTTTAGCCTTTCACTTCTGAATTACACAATCCATCTCCTTTATGTGAACAAGAAAGCCTCATCATTCTGAGTTACAGTGTGTTCTATTTCTCTAAAAATACAGTTAGGGTATGAGAGCAGGGCTTTTTTTAGAGACATGTTGACAGATGTGGACACTCAGTGCAGGCTGACATGTGAGATACAGTGCAATGCACACCTGCTCATTTCATACAGGACAAAGTGTCATATGTCCCACCTGTTGTTTGGTGAAGTGTAAGGTTACTTTTGGTGTTTGGCGTTGTCATCCATCTTCTCTTGCATCTTAAGCTTTATTCTCTGCCATCACATTTTTCCCTGAGTCTGTGATTTGATGCTCTCACCTTTACCCCGTTTATTTTACTTTATTAGCCTTACACCGTGTATAGATTTTAGCCTCAACCTGATTTGGGGACTCTTCATTCTTCTTTTTTCTTCACACATGTTCTGCCTCTTTTGGACCTTAAATTTCAATTACTTCCTCTGGATTTGTAGGACTGTTTTGGGGGGGCTGCTCTCTGCTTACAGCCTTACCTTCCTAACAAGTGTTGTACTGAGGCTGTTTGAGGAGCAGAAGCGTAACCCGTAACAATTATACACAATTATACATTAGACGGGCATCCAAAGGGCACTTTTTTACATTTATACATTTGACGGGTATCTAGAGGGCCCTTTTTTTTTAACATTTATACATTTGAGGGGTATCTAGAGTGCCCTTTTTTTTTTAACATTTATACATTTGAGGGGCATCCAGAGGGCCCTTTTTTTTCTACATTTTTACATTTGAGGGGCATCCAGAGGGCCCTTTTTTACATTTATACATTTGAGGGGTATCTAGAGGGCCCTTTTTTTTTACATTTATACATTTGAGGGGTATCCAGATGGCCCTTTTTTACATTTATACATTTGAGGGGCATACAGAGGGCCCTTTTTTACATTTAAACATTTGAGGGGTATCCAGATGGCCCTTTTTTCCTACATTTTTTGCATTTGAGGGGCATCCAGAGGGCCCTTTTTTCACATTCTTAAATTTTTACATTTGAGGGGCATCCAGAGGGAACTTTTTTTTTTTACATTTTTACATTTTTACATTTGAGGTGCATCCAGAGGGAACTTTGTTTTACATATATACATTTGAGGGGCATCCAGAGGGCCCTTTTTTTTTTACATTTTTACATTTTTACATTTTTACATTTGAGGGGCATCCAGAGGGCCATTTTTTTAGATTTATACATTTGAGGGGCATCCAAAGAGCACTTTTTTACATTTATTCATTTGAGGGGTAACCAGAGGGCCCTTTTTTTACATATATACATTTGAGGGGCATCCAGAGGGCCCTTTTTTACATTTATAAATTTGTGGGGCGTCCAAAGGGCACTTTTTTACCTTTATACATTTGAAGGGAATCCAAAGGGCCCTTTTTTACATTTATTCATTTGAGGGGAATCCAAAGGGCACTTATTTACATTTATTCATTTGAGGGGTATCCAGAGGCCACTTTTTTTTTAACGTTTATACATTTGAGGGGAAACCAAAGGGCACTTTTTTTACGTTTAGACATTTGAGGGGCATCCAGAGGGCCCTTTTTTAAATTTTACATTTGAGGGGCATCCAGAGGACACTTTTTTATCTTTATAAATTTGAGGGGCATCCAAAGAGGAGATTTTTCTGACACATGCGTTCTGTTATCAAAGTTAGTTCTAAACATGCTGATTCAGGTCCAAGTTTTCATTTCACAGAGAAGTCTAGTTTTTTTTTATTTAAAGTTATGTTTTTTGGGCATCTTTGCCCTTATTGGTCAGGAAAGCTGGAGAGAGACAGGTATTGTGGGGAGTAGAGATTGGGGGATGACAAAAAATGGTAGTGGCCAGGGGTCGAGCCTGCGACCGCTGTGGCGAGGACTGTAGCCTCTGTACATGAAGTGCATGCTTGGACCGCTAGGCCAATGGTGGCCCAGAAGTCTAGTTATTATTTGATGTTTTCAGTATATCTTTTGATGATGTGATTGATGCTAAGAAAAGGGGTATACAACGCCATGATTGACAGCTCTGTTGACAAATGCAGCGCTGTGTGGACTAGATTAGCAGAGATTAGAGAGAAGAGGAATGCAAGAGGAAATGTGACGACACACTAATCAAGTCCAAGTCATATCTAATATATATGACACTTTAAAACAATCGCAGTTGACTAAAGTGCTGTACAAGATAGAAACATAATGTCAATAAAAGAGCAACTTAGGTAAAAAAAATAATGTCTCAAACACAATAAATAAGAGAAACAATATAGTTGCAAGATGAAATGTCAGGATGTCAAGCTCAAAGACAACACAAGAGAAAGGTGTTAGGCTTTGATTTAAAACTTTGAAGAGACTGAGCAGCCCTGACTGTTCCACAGCGTGGGAGCAGCCAATGCAGAAGCTCCGTCACCTCCAGTTTTGAGCCTGGATCTAACATCACTGACACAGAAGTCTCTGAACTTTCTATAACCTTGAATGTCTGCTTCATACCATATTAAAAATCTGTTCTGTGGATCGCACCTACCTGAAAGATCAGCATGTTAGTGAGATTTGGGGCAATGTTAGCTTCACTTTGTACAGACGGAGAAGGTAGAGATCTGTAAATCTTTGTGTACACTACACATTAAGTGTTGGTCTTAAAGAATTAGTGGAAAATTACTCTAAATACATCTTTTTGAATTTTGGTAGCTTGTCAGTGAGACGATTTCAACCACCCTCTCATTTGCTCATTACTAACGAGGCTTCAGCCATGTTCTGGCAGCCATAGCTCAACTCTGGACAATTCCTATGTGCAGTAGCCAGGCAACCATGAGAGACTCAAGAAAGTTACCAGTCTCAGCCAAGAAATAATCCAGTACAAAACACTTTTAGGTTCTGATGAAACAAAAACAATCCTTTAATGTGTGCTGCAGCAGATCAAACGCGTCCCTGTGAGAGTTAACAGTGTTCACTAAATGTTGATTAAATGCATAGAAAGTCTGATGCATCTTTTCTAACACTTGTACAATTATTCAAATCTTCAATCCTTCATTTGAACATGTTTTTTAATATATGTCTGCCTCTATAAAGGGAAATGAGCACTTAACGATCCATAAGAGATGCAGAATTTACAACAACATGCTGCAGAATAAGCAGATGCAAATGATTTTCTGCCTCATATATCATAAAGAGGGAGAACTTAAAATCAGGGTGCAAGTATGCACTCTTTTTAAGTCAGCTTTTCATGCATGAGTCAAAATAAATCTCTATGACAACCATTCTTTTTTCTCTCTTCGCAGCCTGTTTGGAAACAAACTGCGTGACCATGGATTGCTGACCCTATTGAGCGGAATTGCTGAGCTGCAGGGACAAACAGCCAGAGCTGCTGCAGTCATCCAACAGGCAATGCTTTACCCATCAGAGCAGAATATGCTGCAGCTCCCCACTGGATGGCGCTCTTTCAGGGTTTTTGCACTTCAAGAGCTGGATATTGGGGGAAATGGCTTGAGCAGCGACGGGGTGAAGGTGTTAGCGTCCTATTTGAGGCACCACTCGTACCTTCAGTACTTGGGGTTGGCGCAGAGCAGCGGTGCCGATCTGACAGCGTGGAAGGAGCTTTTCGACAGCCTCAAAGGAAACGCGTCACTGACTCAGATCATCCTCGATGAGAACAACTTAGGAGACCCGGGGGTCAGGCTGCTGGCCGACATGTTGAAGGAGAACGCAAGTCTTCGGCAGGTGGATCTGGACAGGAATGGAATCAGTGATGTGGGGGGAAACGATATCATGGGGGCGCTGCTTTGCAGGACGCATTTCCCACTGAGGCATCTGAGCCTTCAGGAGAACAACATCAGCGCAGGACTCATGAGTAGGATACAGGAAGAGGTGAAATAAATCCTGTAGGAGTAGAATTCACTCCCAAATAATGAGAACATATGTAACACAAAACACAAAGAGCTGACTTGAGAACTCAGAGGAATTTCTGTTTACATTTTGAGGTCAGAGAAGGAGAAAAGCTGACTCATCTGACTTGTTCGACCCTAAAACACACACACAAAGATCTTCCTTCCTGTAGCTGGGTGGCCCCTGCTCACAAATGCTGCGTCTTAGTTTAGCCTAGGTAGGCAGTGTAGGAGGCATGTTTGCTTTAGGGCAGCGCTGTGGTCTGAATGCATTTTCAAAGAGCTCTCAATAAACTGAACCTTTCTTCTTTGTGGTGAGGTTACATCTTCACCTTGAGTTTTTTTTCTTCTCCTTCCCACCAGCGTTACCCCTCGTGAACCCACACCTCCTACTTTGCTAAAACCAACTCCAGCTTAAGGCTCGCTGAACCCGCTGTCGTTTTTATTGAATAATTTGCTGCCTCCTGACAAAAAGAAACCGCAGTGATTCATTCCACCCACAGTATTCGCAGGTCACGGATGACTTACCCATGGCTTCCATGCATCCAGAACATTTCAGTAGCCATCATCAGATCCCTTTTCTCCACTTCTACGAATCAAGTGGGTTCTGGTCAGCTAAGCCATGGCACGTAAAATACCCTCATTTTGTCATTTTTGTCTCTGCACAGAGCTTCTATTCAGAATCTAAGCCCGATGGGCGGGGGGAGAGAAACTAGGGCAAATTCGAATTCTGAGGCCGTCATCTCATTGTTCTATCAACACAGACATTCTGAGAATAACTGTACCTGTGATCAAAGCTTGTCAAAGTGGTAATTATCTCCTCCTCTCAGGGCTGCCAGCAGTGATTCTGCTGAAACCAATCCCTCCATATTTCATCTGCAGTCTTTGCGAATTCCTCTGTAGAACCTGGATAAAGACGCTCTCCGAAAGCCTCGGGAGGATGACAGATAAATGAGACTGGCGCACCTGAAGATTACATCTGCAGAAGTCATCCCGCGCCGCCGTATCAGACGAAATAAGCTCCTATTTGTGGTGTCACGACAGCGTAGATTTAAAGTGAAAAGATGTCTAGTCTAAGTTGTCTTCTTTTTAAGGTCAATTCTTTGTATCTAAAGTTCTGCCGATGTGACAGGCAAGATGTCGTTCTCAGCACCAAAAGAAGCCAAAGTTTCTTTTCTCTTTGGCTGCTGATCTTTAAAGATCTCAACAACCACACTTGTAGTGGATTGAGCACAAAACTAAGTGGTACACCACCATGCCTGGCTGAGCTTAAGCTGGTGAACAAGAGCTGTACTGTAACTGTAGCTCGATAAGGCCTTCATGCTTCTCTGTTACAAGCAAAACTCAGATCTGTGACCCTTTTGTCTGTCTGCTAATGTTATCTGTATTTGGCCTGAAACAAATCCTGCAGTGTTACAAGCTCCTTTCAACCACTCTTCCGAAAACATTCCTCCAATCTCATAAGCTCAATCTGAGAGGAATTCACAGGTTCACTCAGAGAACAGTTTCCCCTTTCAGGCCTTTTTTCATGTTACTGTATCAAATCTCTTTGTGCTTCAACTGTGCAGTCAGACAAGGATTTGCTCGCCCTGCAATATCTTGAACTGTACAGACCAGATACAATCAAGGCAAACACATCATTCATCAGATCTATACCACTACTTCTTTACAGCAGGGAGGTAGCAGTGAGCATGCATCTGATCCGCTTTACAGGGGTTACGTTTCAGACAACTGATGCTGTGCTGTGGAGGAAACAGAGGAAGGAAAGTCTGGGGAATTGAGTTTTTTGATTGTGACTCAGGGCAACAACAAAACAAATGAAGTGAAAATGGTTACTTACCCTCATGGGAAGTTCAGTGACTCAGACTTCCTTTAAGGTTTCTTGTCTGGGTGATTTATTTGTATCTAAAGCGTGTGATGGGTCAGTGTCTCTTTGGAGGTTCATTAACTCTTGATATCTCAGTCACTCTGGAGCCTCTGGATACTCACAGGTGAGTCAAACTTTCTCAGCTTTAAAGTTGATTACTTACAGAAGCAGCATGGCCCTGGGGACAACAATGTGGAGGTCCATCTGTAGGTTTTTACACAAACGTGGTCCGGACTGTGCCATCTCAACAACTGTTTGATGTTTGCCATCATACTTTGAACAGAAAGCCCCAGAAGGGTAACGCCTGATGAATTTGGTGATTCCCAGGCTTATAATCTCGTCCCATTAAGCGGTCAACATTTGAAGATTACTCTTTCCTGACAGCTGTTGGATGGATAGCCATGAAATTTCTACAACTTTAATTGATTAGAGAGGATAGGACAGTGGACTGAGCAGAAAACTGGGAGAGAGAGTGGGGGATGACATGCGGGAAAGGTGCTGCAGACTGGAATCAAACCCAGGCCCCCCGCTTAACCACTAGACTAAATCCGCACCCAAAGCTTTGAAATTCTGCTCTAACAATCATGTTCCCCAGAGGATGTATTGCAACCCTAACTTAATGGTAAGGTCATGAGGAAGGGAAGGGTAAAACCAGGATATAGCCAAAAAAGGAAGTAAGGAAGTCAAGAAGAAGACAGCCTAAGGCTGTGTTCGAAACGGCCTGCTACATGCTACTTACTAATGTAGTATGCTGTAGGTATTGCCTACTACATACTGCTTTTGAATTTAGTATGTAGTATGACTGTTCTGTTTGATCTGTGATGCAGTATGCTGGGTCAGACGTCACTAGATTTCCGGTTTCGGAAAGCAGTAGTAAACAACGGCGAAGCTGATAGAGAAACTGCTTCTTTAGCATCCACTTATGATTTAAGTTAGGAAGTGGTTTATATTTAATTTGATAACTTTCACAGCACCCAAAAACAAATTGCCTCCTGTTAAAAAAAGAAGGAAAAGGAAAAAGCGGAACGAGCCCTGTGCATTGTGGGAAACAGTATGCGAGGGAGACTGGTCCGATACATGCTGTGAAATTTTCACGAATCAGTAGACATCCGGGGAGTTTTGGCATACTGCAGATTTTGCTCTTGTTCACACACTACTTACTACATACTGAATTTTGGCCAAATCAGTATGTACTGCTAGTATAGTAGGCAGTTATGAAAACAGCTTTAATACACTAGAAGAGTGAAGCCAATCAGGCACAGGTGAGACCAATCAGGCACCAGTGAGACCAAAATTGCTGCTAAATAACAACACAGAAGGGGAAATAAAAAACAATAGCAGGCGCTGGTGGCCTAGCAGTCTAAGCGCCCCACATACATCCCCTGCACTCTACTCCCCACATTTCCTGTCTCGCTTCAACTGTCCTATCAAAGAAATGCAAAAAGGCCAAAAATATAACTTAAAAAACAAACAAAAACAAAAAAACTCAGACACAAGAGGGCAGGCTAAGGCCTTGTTTAGATGAAAATGACACCATTAAATGGACATGTCTTTACTTTGTATATAAAAAAAGAAAAAATCTGCGTTTATATGACAATGTTGTGAAAATGATCCCAGTGCACACAGATCTGCAAAGACTGAAAACACCAGAGAATGCATGCCAGGTTGGAGGTATAACTTTGTAATGAAACATCAAGCGCCTGCACATGAAGGTGTTCTTCAACAGAGCGGTGAGTGCAACCTGCTTGACTTGAACCACGTGAACGTGTCTGTGACGTCACTGTTTTCACAGGATCCCATTTTACCATTTTACCCATCAACAGAAGGGATGGCATTTTCAAAAACTTCTACTTTGGAATCGGTTTCAGGAATGGACAAAAAGCAGCAATAGTTTATCATTTTCTATTGAATGTGTTTCTGCCCCTGCGAAGTGGGTGCCATTGGCCTAGCGGTTTAAGTGCGCGCACCGGGTACAGAGGCTACAGTCCTCATCGCAGTGGTTGTGTTCTAGTCCCGGCCTCAACCATTTGCTGCAGGTCTCCCCCCATTCTCTGCTCCCCATGTTTCCTGTCTCTCTTCAGCTGTCCTATTAATAAAAGTGAAAATATCTGAGAAGCTGAGAAGTGTGACACAAGAAACAACGACCAAAGTAGGAAGAGGACATAACACCCTCAGCCTCAATCTGCACTTGGTGATTAGAGCTAATTCATAACAGTAAGCATGAAAGTCTGTATGTGGGCATACATGTTTAATGAAAACTTAATCTCCATAGTATCTGGAGCAGAACAGCTTTTCTGTGTACACAGCGTTGTTATTGAGTACCTTACCTCAAGAGTGAATCACAGTACACAGAGGTTTCTGAACTGCCTCGTTTCCACCACACCCAAAGCTAACACCAAAGCATGCTGGGACTGAGTGTATGGGCTTGAGGGGTCTGTGCCATGAGGACAGTCTGAGTCAGTGTATGGCATTGGGGAATGGATGGGCAGGAGTGTGTTTTTGTGTACCGTTTGCCTTTCTTCAGCCAGCATTTGAAAGCCCAGGTGGTGAGTTTATGTTTACAGAAGCCCGGGGGCGGTGGGATGCTGTCGGAACAGCAAACCCTCTGTTGGGCCCATTTAAGTCTGCTTTGTACTGACCGCAGGCACACATGCAAATTTGTTTTGTCTGGTCCGTCCAAATCAGACGTGCTTGTTCTATTTGACCAATTTGTTTTCATTCATTTGAAACATCAGCAGTTGACAGAACTTATCAGATAAGTTATTGTGCCAGTCCCTCCAGGATTTATTTATTTATCTTTTTGTGATTGTTGCAGCCCAAAAATCCTGATTTTGCGACAGCTTTTTGAAAAAAATGCGGTGAAAGTTGCGACCCCCCCCCCAATAACATCTCAGGGGCAAGCTATTATGCTAAATTACAGTTGTTTTTAGAAAACATTCTTGATGTGGCCACTTTGACCGTATTTTGAATCTCTTGATTCACTGAAAAATGCCATGAATATTGCACATTTACGACGGTCCTTGAATGCACCTGCAATAACAGGCGCACTGAACAGACATTCAGCTCACAGCACTCTGAAATGCATCTGCATCTTTCAACAAGGAGTTGATCAAAACTTACTGAATGTGTCTGATGTATCACAAGATTTGATTAAATCAATCTCCAGACACGGAGCTTTTTATGGTAATAGCCGCAACAACGTCAAACCTCAAATAGTAAACAGACGTCCACCGGTTGTGTCTTTGTCACTAACACACACCGGGGGTAAAAATCATCAATGAAGATGAGACAGATGCATGGAGGAGGGGAGAGCTGGTTCATAAAGCACACCTGCTGCATGTAGAGATCAAGCGAACACTGTGCACCTCAAATAATAACTCTAGTATCTATAAATAACAACGTTGTCATCGTCACTTGTCCTGCCTGCTGTCCTCTTTTCACCCGTTCTCTGTGTGTGCTTTGCTGTTGAAAAGTGCCGATCAAGTGAGGACTTACGTTTATGTTCCAAGGAAGTGAAATTGATGATGATTAAGGTAATTGGTCAAATTTGCGGGAAAGTTGCGGTGATTGTATAAAATTGCAAGGCCGCGCAACTATTGTGCTGATAGGTTGAATTTGCGTTGATAGTTGCGATCGCGAAATCGCAACTTCCTGGAGGAACTGATTGTGCTAAAGGAGGACTGTAATGTGCTTCTTATTAACAGCAGAACAAAAACCTCTGCTTCATCCCCTCTGCTGAAATAAACAGTAAGAGAGGAGCAGGAAGTTGATATTGGCTTCCACTTTGTGAACACAGTGTAGCAGAGGATGAATGCAAAGAGGCCTGGCTGAAGATGAGAGTGAAGGATTTTGTATTTGTGAGATGTAGCGCTGCAGTGAGATCTCTTGGTGGGGCCTCTCTGGAACAGATCATCTTTTATTGTCCAGAAGGAGAGAGAAATTAATAGACTGGATAGTGCTGTGAGGAGTTCAGTTACAGGAGTATTTTGTTCACATGTTGGTGGAGAAAACATTCCTTACATCTGTGGTTCCCAAACTCGGGGCTAATGTACTGTTACTAAATCATCACATTTTCTAAAAGAAGCCTTGTGCAGAGCTGTGCATATAAATTGGTGACTCATGGGTACTGATTCATAACCCATTGGGATAGATTCGCAATCCATGGATATGTATTTGTTATTCATGCGAAAGGATTCACAAATTGTGCACATGGAGTGGAATTACAATCCTAGCGCATGATTAACAAATATGTTCCCTTGGATTAAGCATCCGTACCCACAGATTTGTAATCTGTGTGCATAAATTAAAGTCCACCTCCTCTAGTTATAAATCCATATGTATCCATTGTATCTCAGCATCGTTTTCAATGAGGGGAAACCTCAATGATTTTCATGGCTTGAATAAAAAATGGTTGATGATAAAACCCATATGCACAGAATATAAAAGGTGTGGCTGGATTTACACTAAACCACTTTTTTTCCCCTCATATGATCTCTTTCCAGGCAAGCTGACTTTTTGTGGTGGTGCTAGTTCTGCTAATGTTAGCCACAGTCTGCAAACCATTTTGGCATTATTTACCTGCAGACTCTATGAACCCTTGTTTATCATTGTTAAATAAATTGTGCTCAGTTTTGACTGTTCTCTTGGTGTTTTCTTACCTTTTTTCGTCAGTTTGCTGGGGTTTAGATGTTCTCCTTAGTGTCAAGGAATTTAGTAGCTTTGTAACATTCCTAGTTTGAACTATGGACTGTATAATGGACAGCGTCGATAATAAACATTAAACTGACAAAAAAGTGAACTTATAAAATCCAATAAGACAGCAGAATTGATTTTGCAAACTGCTTAGCCGCACATTTGCATCACTGCCTCTAAAATTAAAGAAAGTGAGAACACAAGTTGTTTATTTGAGAGGAAAAAGCAGGATCAGTGATACAAATTCATGAAAGAATGGCTGTTGACTAAGTGACCAGTAGTACAGGAGTTTGATGCAACAGTCCTAAAACTCTTCAGATTGAAACAACTGTGCTCCCTGATAACCGAGTCATTACAATGTGACACAGCATGTTGATAAAGATGAATAAAAACTTTTCTAGTCCGCTCTGTGAACAATGGTTCCGGCCGCTGTTTGACATTTGGCAGAAAGAGCAGCTTTTCAATATGGATTATTCATCTGCGGCTTGATCCTCCGCTCAAATGTCACCACAACAATGCCTCCGACTTGGCAGCAGCGTCTCTCTTTCTGCTGCTCTGCGGGTGGAGGAATTGGCAATAATTACCACATCTAATGTGGCCTTCACAAACATTTAGACTTTTGCTTTTCAAGTTATTATTTTCGATTATCGAGAGGTAACTTGAGAAATGCTAATCTTTGGCGACTACAACACTGAGCTCTATTCTCTGAACTGTCTTCTTCAAAATAAAATGTAAATATGCCAGAAGAAGAAAATGTGTGGACTGCTGCAGCATGGCATGGGGCCTCAGAAGGCTGATGGGTCTAACAGGCCTGTGACCAAAATAACATATCCAATGTATTTACTTGACATTTACTTTGACCCAAAAACATGCTGATAATAAATTACCTGCCACTCATGAAAAACCTCAATGCCCATGACATTTCCTCACTGGTTACTTCTACCGAGGGAACACTCATTGAACTTTAACTGAGCTCTGAAACTTTGAATGTCTTTGGGATCTTTTATCTGTACTGGAAAAGCTGAGCAGTGCCAAAGAACAACTGTCTTTGTGCTGTGAGGGCACAATCTGACTCAGCACATAAGGTGCTTTAAATGTATTTTACTTCTCGTCTTAAAACCCTGAATCTCAGATATTAGATATTTGAAATAATGGCTGTTGTGTATTCAGATATTGTGGAAAGAGAGTTAATTAATCACAACTATGGCGACATGTTTGTCGGCAATGGCCAAACATTTGTTCAGTTTTACCGTTTCTTTGACTGTTTTCAACACCGTGGGAAAATATCTGTCTCCTGGCAGCTAAATGACCTTTTTTTCCCAAGCTAGTCCACTTTATGATTTTTTCTTCTGTTAGGTGCTATGTCAAAGTTTGTGTACTACAGTGACGAAAGGAGATTATTGAGCAAAAATTCTAGAGTTATGGGAAGAAAAACAAACATAGTGCTAAAATATGCTAAAATGTGCCAGTCTGTCATTGAAACACTTTCAAATTGATCTTGGATATTTGATCATTTGAAATCACAAAATATTGACTAGTGGAGCTCCACTGCAAAACATTCTTATTAATGTCCCATACATTCATTTACAAATAATAATTCTATTAATCCTGTTTTAGTTTGGCTCTCCATTGATTGATTAAATAATTGATCATTTGTTGGAATTTTCATGATAATAGCATAGTCAGTTCAAAACATTGACATGAAAGTGATGTGTGAGAGAATCTTGTAATTTTAATATCATCAAAACTAATGAGAAAAAAAACCCACTGAGCAGATAGATAGAGAAACAAGCTCTTCAGACCAAAATCGTTTCTTGAACAAGAGTGAAAGCAGCTTTGTTATTGCTGTAAAGATGAGCTTTTTAGAATGGGTGTGTACGTGGTTTCTGGTTGTTCTGCAGCCAGCCTCAAGTGGACACTTGGAAACTGCAGTTTTTAACACTTCCACTCCATTTCTCAATATCAGACATTTTCTCAGACTGCAGTGTTCCCTTAAATCAAACCAATAGTCTTAATGACAAATCATAGACTGTATAAATAATGGACGTAGTATCCGTGAGGTCACCAATCTATTCCTAAGCACTGTTTTGAAGCCAATTGATGGGGGGAGCCATATTGGTAATGATGAACTCAGCCAAACTTAGGGTGAGGTAAAGAGGCGAGGTTTTGAGCCTCCACACCAACAGCTACAGTGTTCCCACTTGTCAGTCAAGTCAGTCATGTCTTTAAATGGGCAAAACTCGTAGTCTTAAGGCTGTAAACATGTTTATTTCTACCACAAAGATCGTCTAATTTGAATTGGTGTGTGTGTGGTTTCCGGTGTTTCTGCAGCCAACCTCAAGCGGATGCTCAATGAATTGCAGGTTATAACACTTTTGCATGGGCTTTATATTTTGATATTTTGCCAAATATAGGCTACTTGGTCATAAATCATGAAAAAAGAACCATGCAACACATTTAAGACTGAAACAGAGTTCCTTTGAATTGTGTGTATGCCATTTAAAAAAAATAACATGACACTGTCTCAGATGTATTTTCTGTCCATCTCGTCTTACAGAATGACAGCATCAGTTATTGCTATGCAACCATTCAACCAATTCAAAACTGTCCCAAGGCAGCAACTCAGATGAAGCAGAAATATACTTTTATGTCACTCTGATTCGGAGCTACCTGACAAGAAGTGTGGTGGGTTGAAGATCAAAAAAGCCTTGGAATTACTCGTGTACGTTCATTTGAAGAGGAAAAAACTCCCACAGGATTCCGAAGTAAAACTGATAAAACAAATTCCTTTAATCCACAGTTTTGTTAACCAATCTTACTGGATGTTCAAAGTCAAGTTTTCCTAAACAAAGAATTGTAATACTACGGTAAAGAAACCATGTGGCTCAGTCCTTGATTGATCCTCAACTGTCTGCCCCAGTCTCACCCTACGGACACACGCAAGAGCGCTCTCTCTCTTAAAGGGACAGTAACATACTCACTGCTGACAACAGTACCATTCTGCCTTTTAACTTTACAAAATATCCACATGAATTAAATGAAATTACTTTTAGCTGACTCAAACATATTTTATCACTTAACTTATACAATAAAATCACAAATATGAAGATTTACTGTAAACCCAAAATTGTTAATTATTTATTTTACCTTTAATATGCCTAAACGTAACTTGGCCCTTACATACCGGCCCCTAATTGTGCCCTAAACTATACACAATTACCACACAAATTGAACATATTGGGCCAAAGATATAGTCTGTCCAAGGAAGAGTCTTCTATGACAGTCTTTGAGGTTGAGGGATACGACCTCACTCAGCTTCCTGTAGAAGACATATCTTCGTGATGGGCCTGTCCAAAGTGTTGGTTTTGGTTTTAACCCGTACCTGTCGAACCAGTCCAGACTTGTCTGGGATTGTCTGGATTACCTTTCCTGTAACCCAGGAGTTGCGTGGTGCTGAATCGTCGACTATCAACACAATGTCTCCAGTGGTAAAGTTGCGAGATGGATGGCACCATTTTTGACGTTCTTGCAGCTGCGGTAGATATTCTCTGGTCCACCGCTTCCAGAACATGTCCGCCATATACTGGATCTGTTTCCACCTCCTTCTTGCATAGATGTCGTGTTTGTCGAACACTCCAGGGGGTAAAGACGGCTTGGTCTTCAGAAGCAAAAGGTGATTGGGCGTAAGAGCCTCCAGATCATTTGGGTCACTGGAAGCCTTTGTTATGGGCCGACTGTTGATAATGGCCTCTGCTTCACATAGAAGAGTGTGTAGGCCCTCTTCATCCAATGTCTGTTGCTTCAGGGTGACACTCAAAATCTTCCTTACAGACTTGATTAACCTCTCCCATACACCTCCGTGGTGGGAGCCAGTGGGAGGATTGAACATCCACTGGATGCCACTCTGATGTAGTGTGTTCTCGATCTTGGAGACATTCCATTCTTCAATGGCTTTCTTTAGCTCACGCTGGCCTCCAACAAAATTGGTCCCGTTGTCAGAGCGGAGAACTTTGACCTGGCCTCTTCTGGCCATGAAGCGACGAAGAGCGTTTAGAAAAGAGTCTGTGTCCAGTGAGGACGCTACCTCTAAATGAACTGCTCGAACTGTCATGCATGTAAAGATAACGCCGTACCTTTTCACTTTACTTCGCCCACGTTTTACTTCGAATGGGCCGAAGTAGTCCACTCCAGTGTTGGTAAATGGAGGGTCGTCTGGCAGGACTCTGTCTCGAGGTAAGTCAGCCATCAGTTGTTGTCCTGCAGCTCCATGTGAGCGTCGACAGACAAGACACTTGGATAGGATTGTCCTTATGGCTGAGTTTGCGCCAGGAATCCAATACTTGGTCCGCAACTTGAAAAGCACATGATTTCGACCGCTGTGACCCAAATTCTCATGGATTTCTTTGAGGATCAGCTTTGTGACATGAAGATCCTTATCAAGGATTGCCGGCCGTTTTGACTCCTCCGGTAAAGCTGCCCTGTTGAGTCTTCCACCAACCCTGAGAATGCCATCTTGTTGGACAGGGTTTAGCTTGAAAAGCTTACTGCTCCTCTTTATGCCTTCACCCCGTTGAAGTGCAGAGATCTCTTTGGAAAACGTTTTGCCTTGGCAAAATCGAACGATTTCCCTCTCCGCTTCTGTGAGGTTCTCCACTGTGAGTGTATTGGAGTCAGCTCCAAATAGGTCTGCCTTGAAACTCCTCATCTCCTTAACGACTTCGAGGGGAGATTTTGTAACACTCAGCTCCTTTCTCTTTCGACACTGGCTCAACAGACTGCTCTTGAATTTAAGCATCCAAGCGACTGCCTTCTTAAGACGAATCCAGGACGAAAAGTATTGCATGAATTCCATCGTTGCATCTCTTGGATCATCTGTTACAGTAGCACAAACCACAGAGCTCTTTACCTCAGGGTCCTCCATGGTTAGGTCTCCAGGAACTAGATTTTCTGGCCAATCTTTCATGGGCTTGGTAAGAAAGTCCGGCCCCTGTAACCAAGCGTGGCTTTGAATGAACTTCTCTGCTTTGAGCCCCCTGGATGCGTAATCAGCAGGGTTCTGTGAAGTATTAACATACCTCCATTGGTGTGGCTCAGAGATCTTCAGGATGGTATCCACACGGTTAGCGACAAAAGTGCGGAATCTGCTTGTTTTGTTACAAATGTACTTCAGCACAGTTGTGCTGTCAGACCAGAAAACTGATTCTTGTAGTTGTAGTTGCAGTTCAGATTTCAATACCTTGTCCATGCGGGCAGCCATAGTTGCTGCGGTAAGCTCCATTCGTGGGATAGTAATGGGCTTCAGCGGAGCCACTCTGGCTTTCCCCATGACAAACGCACAGTGGACCTTGTTGCTGCTGTTTTTCTGTAGCAAATAGCTAACTGTCCCGTAACCATCTTCACTAGCATCTGCGAAGTGGTGGAGTTGATGGAATACTGTCTCACCAAAGCCTGCAGGCTTGAAACACCTTGGGACACTAAAGTCTTTTAACTGGTGGAGTTGAGCTTTCCATGTAGACCACTCACGACTGAGGTCATCAGGAATTAGGACGTCCCAGCCTAGCTTCCTTCTGCAAAGCTCTTGCAGGATTCTCTTTGCTGGGAGCAAAACTGGTGCCAGGATACCTAACGGGTCATACACAGAGCTCACAATGGATAAGATGTTCCTCCTAGTGGGGCTTTGTCTGACATTATTATCTTGAACCTGAAGCTGTCAGATTGGATACACCAGTGAACTCCCAAAGCTCTCTCTGTAGGAAGCACATCTTGAGTCAGATCAAGGTCTTTAACTTCTGTTGCTTTCTCCTCTTCTGGGATGACAGACAGCATGGCTCTGCTGTTACTGATCCATTTGGCAAGTCTGAATCCTCCCTTTTCGCATACAGCTCGCAAGGTGTGGTACAGCCGCACAGCTTCTTCTTCTGACTGAACTGATTTAAGACAGTCGTCCACATAGAAGTTGTTGAGCACGGTGTCAACTGCTTGGCTGTTGGACTGATCTCTGTTGTCTTCCGCACATTTGCGTAGGGCAAAGCTGGCACAGCTCGGAGATGAGGTTGCACCAAACAAGTGAACCACCATCTTATACTCCACTGTCTCCTGACTGATGTCACCTGATGTCCACCAGAGAAACCGGAAAAGGTCAGAGTCTTCGTCGGGCACCTTAACCTGGTGGAACATGGCTTCCACATCAGCCATGACCGCCACTTCCTCTTGCCTGAACCTGGTGATGACACCGAGGAGGGTGCTGGTCAGATTTGGTCCCTGTAACAACTGATCATTCAGAGAAGTGCCTTTGTATGATGCTCCGCAGTCAAATACCACTCTGAGCTTGTGCTTCTTGGGGTGATGAACCCCATGGTGTGGCAGGTACCAAACTTTACCATCTTCCCGGCTGAGGTCTTTGTCAGATACCTTTACAGCATACCCCTTTTCAATCATGCAGTTCATGAAGGCTGTGTACTCCAAATGGAATGTAGGATTCTTTACAAACTTCCTCCTTAAGTTCAGAGTTCGTTGCTCAGCTGCTGCACGGTTGTTGGGCATCTTCACATCCTTGTTCCTTAGTGGTAGTGCAATGCTGTAATGTCCATCCACAAGTCTAGCTGACTGTGAGGCCATGTCAAGGAACTGAAGATCTTCCCTTGACATTTCCAGCTTCTCATCTTGCTCACACTCAGGGAAGTCACATTTGAATTGTTGACTCCAAAGTGTGTCTAGTCTGCTGACTGATATACGATTTGCAGCAACCTGTATCAGCCCGCTTGTTGAACTGTTGGAAGTTTCTTTCCGAAGAGGTCCATTGACAGTCCAGCCTAGCCTTGTTCTTACAGCATAAGGACCATCATTTACGCTGGCGATAACCTGCCATGGTTCCATAGCTTTGGGCGCGTTAGTCCCAATAAGGAGTCCTATACCTGCATCTATCCTTGGAATTAACACCTGCTGAAGGTGGGACCACTTGTCAACGTCCTCTTGTAAAGGAATGTTGTCTGTAGATGCAGGAATGGTTTTCTGACTGTACGAATCTGGAAGCCCCAGAAAGTCGTTGCAGTCCAATCTGCTTACTTCGAGGCCAGACACAATGTGACTGCTGACAACCCTTTTCTCTCCCATGGTCTTCAGTAGAATGTGCGTTTTTCTGCCTGTGAGACTAAGTTCTTTCATTAGCTCCTCAGTGCAGAAGCAAGCAGTACTCCCAGGGTCAAGAAAAGCATAAGTTTGTGTCACCCTTTGGCCCTTCTTGGTCTTGACTTGAACTGGAACTATTGCTAAGATGCTCTCTACGTTCTCAGTATCACCAATGGTTGCATCCATTCCCACAAACCCACTCACAATGGATGACAGTTTTTCTTCATTTTCACCTGGTTCCACTTCGTGCCTTACCTCCTTGTTTGAAGAACTGGGTTTCCCCTTCATGTGCAACACCGTAGGGTGTGACTGTGTGCACACTTGGCAGCTCAATTTCTGCTTACATGAGCTACTCATGTGACCCTTTTGTAGGCAACTGAAACACAAACCTTTAGCTCTTAAGAAGTCAATCTTCTCCCTATGAAGAGACTTCTTCATCCTCTTGCACTGTTCCATAGCGTGTTCAACACCATTGCAGAAGAGACATGGTTTTGAAAATGCACACCTTTGGTTGCCACTGACTTTATCTTCTGGCTTAGGCTTTACAGTCTCTTCCTTGTTACTGGTGATAGTTGCTGCTGTGGTGAAGCCTTTCTTGCTTCCACTTCTCTTGTGCAACCTTTCATCCACTTGAGCTCTAAGTTGGCTCTTTGAGGTAGAGTCCTTTATGTCACCAAACAGTGGGTGCAAGGCTTCCTTGGCCTGCTTGTTCACAAAATCCACAAGGTCATTAAACTTAGCTCTGCGAATTTCCCTGTCCTGTATTCCACAGACTTGGCTCCTCCACCTTTCTCTCAATTTGTACGGGAGTTTGGTGATGATAGCACGCAAATTGGCTGTACTGTCTAGCTCCTCCATGTACTCAACATCAGTCATAGCATTACGACATCCAGTGAGATAGAGGCCAAATGAGTGGAGAGCCTCTCCATCATCAGACTTGATGGTTGGCCAGTTCAAAGCCCTGTCTATGTAAGCCACTGAAATCTTGTAGGTATTCCCAAAATGTTCTTTCAGAAGTCTTTTGGCTTCATAATATCCACGTTCGGGATCCATATGAAGACAGCTCCTTATCAGCTCCCTCGGCTGTCCACTGGTGTACTGCTCCATATAGTACAATCTGTCCTTACTGCTCTCTGTCTTGTCCTCTACTCCATGTTCAAAGGCTCTTATGAACAGTTTATATTCTAGGGGGTCTCCTTTGAATACAGGAATGGTCTGAGGAGGCAGGGTTGCCAATCTCTGCTGCTTGGATAGCACTTCAGCAACATTTAATAGAGCCTCTGGCTGCTGATGAGTGGTCAAAGTGGGTGAACTTTGGACATTTTGTGGAACATCATTGTTTCGTGCTGCTTGTCTGTCTGTGGTGAGTAAGACACTTCTTTGCCTTGGAGCTAGCGGATCACAAGCTTTGTTTGAAGCTAAATAGGAGTTCATTCCATCACGACTTGATGCTCTGCTTGAGAGTCCTTCAAACTCAGTCAGAATCTTAATCTTAGCATCATTTGCTGCTAAAGCAGTTTGTATCTCAAGTTCCTCTTTTTCTCTTTTGAGTTTAGCTTCTTTTTCCTCCAACATTTGTTTCTGTTTTAATGCAGATGCTTGGACTAACAATGTAGCACGCTCCAATTCTGCCTTAAGACGAGTAGATGATGCAGTAGATGATGCACGAGAGGAATGTGCCGAAGGTGCCTTTGAACTACGCTTTGAAGATACTTTAGATGCATTGGAAACACTGTCTGATGGCTGCACCTCTTCATTGCATTTAGCTGCTTCCACAAGACGTAGATTAGCCTCATTTATCCAAGCCTTCACACTCTCTGCAAATTTCCTGAAAACATCAGCCTTAGGTTCAAACCAGTTAGCTTGGTCTCTGTTCATTTCTTCTTCAGAAATTTGTTGTAACAGTCCCTTTACCTTGGTGTTCCATTCACAGAACTCTCCAAACAGCTCGTTGAAATCCACAATAAGCTTGGTCGAAATTACTGTTACATTATCATCTTCACTGTCCATTAATTTGCTTATCTGGTTCATTTTTCCCGTTAGCTTAGCTAGCTTGGCCTTCCGTGCGCTAATAGTATGCCTCACCTTTTCCTCCATAGCTTTAGCTGTGACTTTCACTGTCCTAGTGTCTACAACTGTAGCTGTTTCGTCCTTTTCCTGCTCCATGTTTGTGATGAGCAACCTAGATTTAGTTGAAGCGTTTCAGACACTGTTGCTTATTGTCCACTGATTGGCTTGACAGAATATCCAAAAAACAGCGCTCCTAACCAGCTCACTAATGCGTAGAGTGACGTTGCGTATGTCAGAGTTACAATTTCCATTTTACTCACGACCACCGTAACTTGAATCAGTCGAAATCCCTTCCTTTGTGCTTCAAATCCATCCATAAATGTCCATTCGTCCAGGTAGAGCAGGTTTCTTTACGAATGTGGTGGGTTGAAGATCAAAAAAGCCTTGGAATTACTCGTGTACGTTCATTTGAAGAGGAAAAAACTCCCACAGGATTCCGAAGTAAAACTGATAAAACAAATTCCTTTAATCCACAGTTTTGTTAACCAATCTTACTGGATGTTCAAAGTCAAGTTTTCCTAAACAAAGAATTGTAATACTACGGTAAAGAAACCATGTGGCTCAGTCCTTGATTGATCCTCAACTGTCTGCCCCAGTCTCACCCTACGGACACACGCAAGAGCGCTCTCTCTCTTAAAGGGACAGTAACATACTCACTGCTGACAACAGTACCATTCTGCCTTTTAACTTTACAAAATATCCACATGAATTAAATGAAATTACTTTTAGCTGACTCAAACATATTTTATCACTTAACTTATACAATAAAATCACAAATATGAAGATTTACTGTAAACCCAAAATTGTTAATTATTTATTTTACCTTTAATATGCCTAAACGTAACTTGGCCCTTACAAGAAGGAATAGAAGCTTTCTTGAAATTTCCTGTTGCAATGTATGGAATGGGTAAACACAGCACTGAGGCATGCACTTATTGGATCCAGCTGTGCCTGGACAGAGGACTCTGAACTCAGCTGGTCCCAATTCCCAGAGACACATGAGTGAAACAAAAGACACAGTGTTTATCAGGCTGAAGTTTCAACACTTGATTATGACTTTGAAAGACACATGCTTTTTTCAAAAGCCATATTTTTAGGCCAGTTACGAGTATAGAAGGAGAGATGTATAACCCTAATCTCCTCGGGTCTCTTTATGCTGTGAGTTATCTCCGACAGAGCCAAAATCAGAGGAATAAATCATCATCATACTTGGATCGTGCACAGCCAAATGTTGCTCATAAATGATGTGACTGCTCCATTTTCTAAAGATGATTCATATGGATTTGGTGTGAGGACGTTAGTTACATTGACACTGTCTGTCTGCAGGAAAACCCTCTAATTTCCTGCAGACACTCAACTCCTAATGTGCTCCGTATTCAGGCCAGCTGACTTCCATTACCCACCACTGGTCTGGAGTATAAACAGTCACAGTGTCTGTCCACACCTGTCAATGGTTAAAGACAGGGTCCACTATGGCTGTTGTATGTGATGAGTGGAATAAAATCAGCTCATAAAACACTACAGAGAAATTTGCCTTGGGATCTCTTTAACAAAATACACTTTGATTAGTTTGTCTTTCCACCCGAACTTTTCATGGTTTTCATTAAAAGAGGTTTTGGATTCAGTTGGAGAAAGTTTTTGGTCAGAACAGAAGAGACTGTCAAACTGCTTTCAGGCAGAAAATCAGTGAGAGAATGTGGCGTTCCTGGAAAAAAGTGTCCCATTGCTCATACTTAAGACCACCAGCGACTAACTTTACATAACAATTACATAAGTTCAAAAACGTATGAGACAAACTCTGCAAGCTACTGTCGATTCCATTTCTTTCTCTTTCATAGTAAAAGGGGAAACAAATGAGGGAAACTTCAACTTGTCAGAAAACATTTACTCAACTCTCAACTCAACACATTTTAATTAATATAGCACCTTTCATACATTCAAGCATGCACCTGAAAATGCTTCACGAAAAAAGTGACAGAAAATAACAGCATTAAGTTATATGACACAAGGCTAAAACAAAGGGGGAGAGTAATATGAAATACTTAAAATAAAACAAAATCAATAAAATTCAATAAAATAAAATCAGATAAATGTCAGAAAAAAAAATTACAATCAAATCAAAGCATTATATCAAAATCAGTAAAATTAAATAAGATAAATACCAGAAAATAAAATTAAATCATTAAAATTAAATCATCATGTTAAAATCAATAAAATGAAATAAGATAAATTCCAGAAAGTACAGTAATACCTCAAGTTACATAAAAGAAGATATAATAAAATAATAAGTATCAATGATCCTTAAAAAATGGTCGTAATAGTAATAATGCAGTCCAATGCTAATAATAAATGACTCCAATTTAAAAGCCAGATTCAAAAGGTAAGTCTTTAAGTTTACTTTTACATGAAAGTCAAGTTGAAGGCTCAAATAATCTATTATTTCATGCTTCTAACTTTACAGAGAGAAACATACCATAAAGTGTATTGTATAAGATGCACTTTTAATATATTTTCAATCTATCAATCTTCAATTTAGTGGAACACAGTATTTTACCCAGAAGATGGTCCAGCTGTGCCACTTTATAACGCTTTTCTTCCTTAATAAGTTATAATCATGCATTTAAAGAAAATGGTGGTATAATATTAAATAAACAAATCTTGTGGAGTGTTGTTTGATTGAAAATACTCCTCAATTGAAGACAACAAGTGACCATTGGAGGGGGGTAACGCGAGGCGATTGGTGGACCCTGATGTGTCTGCTTGGCTTGAACTGGACACTATTAGCGGACATTTAGAAGGAAAGATTAATTGTGTGTTAAGGGCATACTAATATGAGTTGTAGAGCTATATTTAGGCCATTTTGCTGCACCATGGGATATTTTGAATGTAAACAAATCTGAAATTATTTAGTTTTAATGAACACATGGATTTCAAGGGTTTAATCAAGGCCAGAAGAGGGACTCTATTCATTGAGCTCTAGAGCTGAGGCAAGGCAGATTGTTTCCTTTGGACAGAGTCACACCAGCTGTTTCCTTCTGTTTAAGTTTTCAGCTAAGCTAAGCTAACCAGCTGCTGGCTGTGGCTCCACATTTACAGAACAGATCAGAGACTGGTCTCAACCTTCTTATATAACACAAGGCAGACCTTGGTGAGTGATCATGCAGGCCTTCAAGAACACCAGGAAGCCCCTGGGCCAAGGTCTGGGAATCGCTTCCATAGGCTGCTGCAGTGATCGTTAAAAACCCCCATGAAACTTTACACCCCAGACTGGCGATCTTCCTCTACCACAGGCCAAGAGGACATTACCCCTCTTGTCTGTGAACTAGACCTGTTGGTAACAAAAGCTCACATCCGACAGGTACATGGGAAGTGCTCTTTCAAGGTGCTGAGCTCTCTTCCTTCCTGACCCTGAGAGGAAGAGTTGTGAGGGGGGCTCTGTGTGAGGAAGGAGGGATTCAGTTGCAGGCAGCTGAATCGGTGCTCTGTTGGGTCTCCCCTGGACACTGTCATAGCGTGTTTGCTGAGGGCAGGTCAATGAGGACTTTCTTTGGCAGAGGAATTTCACAGCACACGACAACACACACACACACACACACACACACACACACACACACACACACTGGATCAGCCCTGCAACCCAAATTTGTGCTCCGGGGAGTCGGAAGTGGATGCTGGTGAAGCTGGAGGTGAAGGGAGGCTGAACTGTTGGTTTCAGCTGCAATGTGTTGGTGGTTTGCTGCAGTTGAAATGTGTCCTTCATGTTATACTGTAGTTTGGTGGAACTTGTCTCAAACAGAGCGGCTGTGGATTACAAAAGTGGCAGCCGTAGTTTTTGTAACCCCGGGTTGGTATAAGAATGATCTATAATGTGTAATGAAATATATTTGAATGATTGGGGAGGAGAGATAAAACAACTGCATGATTCTGTGACCTAAAGTACTGTTTTGATTGAGCCTAACCAGGACAGTAACTGGTGAATACAGTTGCATGTCACACTTAAAGTTACAGTTAAGTCTACTGACTTCAGGAGTCCCTGAGCTCCCTTGCCTCGTAGGTTCCTCTGCTATAGACATCCTTCTGCTGTGGACGTACCAGACTCCAGCTGCTACAACTACTGCTCGGTCTCATCACTATCATTTCTCTCTCTTAATCTCCTCTATCCGTCTTTCCAACCCCAACTGGGTCTCGGCGGATGGCCGTCTAACATGAGTCTGGTTCTGTTCGGTTTCTGCCTGTTAAAGAAAGTTTGTCCTGGCCACTGTAACTTGCTAAATACTGCAAAGTGCTCTGCTCATGGTGGATTAAGATGAGATCAGACTGGATCTTATCCTGTCTTGATGTTGGGCCTTTGTTAATAATTTAACGTATAGTATGTTCTAGACCTGCTATGTTTGTAAAAGTGTCTTGAGACCACGTTCGTAGCATTTACTACTATCAGAAAGTTCCCCACATGTTCTGGAGCTTTCAAGCATATTCCACAGTATTCATCAGCTCTTGGACTCTGCAAGGTAACCAGAAAACTCTAACTTTTCAAACTGTAAAAAAGTGTTCAAATCCTTGTTGGCTTCAATTATTAATTTTACCCATGTGATGATAAATGAGCAAAGTTGACCTTGTGTTACCGCTGTTTTGCTAGCTGGTGTTTCTAAGGGTATGACTTAACAGAGGGGATGCTGCAATAACAAGTCAACTGTATGTTATGTATTGCAGTATCTTAAAATGGAAAGTTAAATGAATACTTGGAAAAAAAATCGTGTTTATAACTCTAAGTAGCTCGTGAAGTCCTCACATTAGGGCTGAGGGAGATTCTCTCTGCTAGCTTGAAGGTCTGTGTAACTTTAGCCGGTGTCTCTTGGTAGAGAGCTGGTAATAGTGTTTGACTAAAGTATGATAAGAACATACGTTGACTCCTGCGTGTTTACTAACCTTCTGAATTCTATGCCATCAACCACAGAAAATGTCTGCAGGTCTTTGGTTATATATTCAGAGATACATCTTGTGAGCTCGTGAGCTCTCACAGTGCTATGGGGAACTAAGGCTGTAAACACTTTGAGTCTTTTTGCCTGGCCGGGCTTTTTTCCTTGCATCTTCTGCAATCACTTTGGGGTGACGATTTGCCAAGAGGCTTCTCAAATCGCTCGTATTCCCTGACATGTAGGTCACCGCAGTCTGGCAGTGTCTGCTTATTGTTCTTTTGTTCGTCTGTCACCTTTTCTCCTTTCTCATCTCTTGCATGTGGAAACAAAAACACTTTCACATTTACCACTAGAGCATCCAAAATTTCAAAATCCTTCCCCGTTCTAATCCCTCACTACTAACACAAATGCAGCGAGCAGAAGTCCTCGTTTAATATCGTTACGGGTCCATGACCAAATCAAAACACTTTGCGATACTGTGAAATTCAGTCCAACATTAACATCACATTTTAGGTACAGTGCATGAACAAGCTATATTTTGAAGGCCTCATTAAGCCAAAGCCATTAATTCCTCCATCCATTACCCCTCAGCTGTTTGATCACGAAGTATTCACCATCCACACATGTTGGTATGCCAATATACAATAAGGTATGTTTCATTTATAATGCATTTTTCATGCAAATAGTTCACTTTACAAGATCATCAACAACAATTAGGGAATATAAATACAATAATTGAAAGGTCACCACCTGAGCATCACAACTAAAAGGCACAAAACTGAAGGAGCAAAAGGAAAGGGCCCCAGGGATAAGCCCTGTGGGCCCTAGGTAACAGAGAAATCAAACAAAAGGTCCCAAAAGAGCAAAGTAGAAGTAGCACAAGTAGAATTCAATTTAGCACTGTTGATTTAACAACACCATAAATCATGAAGAAAACATGATCTAGATTCTTGTAGTTGAATAAATTAAAGCTAAAAAAGAATCTACCCATGAGTATACAGAATGATATGGTGCAGACTAGCGGTAGCATCGGTGCAGATTTTGAAAAGAGTTTTTGCTGAGCTGCTTATTTAGATGAATAAAAAACTGGAGCGTTGAAGATGCTAAATATAAATGCAACTATAGCCCTTAGAGATCCCTCAATAATGCTGTACAGAAGTCCTGTCTAAACACTGTCTTATGCTCTTAATGTATTACTCTCCATCTATTCTTCTTTGAGTTGACCACTAAGTGCGTGTGAGTCACATAAATAAAACACCCACAAATCACCCAGCCCTGTCCACTCCTGCTGGATCACTTGTTTAATACAAACTTTTATTTGATTCCTTTTTTTTTTTAAATCACAGGCTGTGTTCCTATACCTTATATGCCAGCTTACAGGTGTAACAACAACCCTCCCCTTCTTTAATTGCACCTAGTTTAAATGACTACAAGATGCCATATGTGCTGCCGATCTTTTATTCAGAAATAACTTGTCTATGTTTCTGATACATGATAAAATATATATATATATATATATTTTTCTGAGTGTGTATATGATGAAAAGTGTCCTGCAGTGTATGGGAAGATATGTATGGAAGGGGGCAGGTTCTTCATGGCCCAAGTAAAATGCATACAAATCTAATGCAGCCCTGAAACACTGATACTCAACTCATTCTCTATGTTGTTTTATTACTACACATTACTGTAAAACTTGCAGCATTTCTGCCTTTGACTGACTACACAAGCACACTTAAACTCACACATGTGAGGAAACACACTCATTAGAAAGAATCTTACTTTATAGCAGGCACATCTACAGCTGAAGGAGCCCTGCATTGTCTCTGCTCCAAATGTGTTTCCCTCGATGTCAGCTGAGGGCGACAGAGGGAGGTGTTCCCCCTTTTCCCGGTTCTCAAGATTTTCCTCAGTCCACAATAAACTTTCATTTTGGGAAGTCGGCACACACACATGGACACACACACATAACGGCGGTCGTCATCTTGTCCTGCAACTGTTCCCGGGAAAGCTGGACGAGACGTGACTGGACGTTCATTGTGTTTTAAGAAAAGCGCGTGAGGAAGGAGGAATAAACACACACAGTCGTACGCGCACAGGTGGAGCTCACCGGAGCGTCTTTTTCTTTTTTCTTTTAATTTCAATTTGGCATCATCTTCTTGAGGGAGACAACAGGGACGAGAGAAGAGACTGGACAATGACAGAAAAGAGCCTTGTCATCGCCTGCTGCTGAGTTGTTGTGTTTTTTTACTTCCAAAGGAGCACCTGGAATGGAAAAACTTTATCTGCCTCGTCTGGACTGTAGTACAAACTCCCAAGAAAGAATGAAGTAACCGCTATGGAGCCGGAAAATGCCCCGTACTCCAAACTGAAAACCACTGGAGTCGGGGGGTAAGTCTACAAACTTATAAAGCAGAACTAAACAGCTTTTAACCTGTTTTTAGGTTAACGAGGGAGATGCGTTTGTGAACGTCACCTGCGTCTTAATTAGTGCGTCATGTGTTTGACAGACATTTTAGATACAGCACGAGTTTTATATTTGACATTAGTTATCTTATGCATGAATTTGATTTATTAAAGGGTTAAATTGAAAGTTTGTGATTGAACAGTAACGCTGTTGCACACGTGAACAGGTGGTGCACGTGAACAGCTTGCATGTTAACTCATTGAAACGATTTTTTCCCTGCTTTTGACAGTTCAGTGATACTTTGCGGAGTTTTCTGCACTGTGTCTTTGTATGAGAATGCCCTGCCAAATGATCTGGTACTGATTTGGGGGAGATGTATGAGAGGAGGAGACAGTTCTTCTCCTCCTCCCCCTTTTCTCTCCTGCCTGCTGTGCATCTCACTCAGCTGGTTGGCCGGCTGTCCCAAAGGGAGGGGATATAAAAGTCAAAATGTTGCATCATATAACCCTGCTGGACAAATGAGTGAAACTGCACACACCCCTTTTTGGGGTTTCTGCTAATGTCAGAGTAAGAGAGCAGTGAATGGGGCGCAAAGAGGAGGAAGGAAAACTTTTAAAGAGCTTTAACCAGTAGTCAGTGTGTCAGTGGTTGACCAGTGGCTTTCTGTGGCGCTCTGGGAAAACCACAAATGTAAAAGATTTCCTCCAAATGCTGTCATTATGGCACTTGTCACTGAGCCTGGTTCTCTTAAAACAGCATCGGCTCAACGGCTCAGTCCAGTTTCAGCTCATGCAGACTGCCACAGCACGGTTCTGACTTCAGGAGTGAAAAACCTCAACATTATCCTGATATTAACACAATTCCACAATTGTAGGAAGTTTTTCATCTCCACTTGTGAGCAGTTAACACCCCTTTGATCTCTTGTTTTGAGACTAAAAAGTCAAAGAAAAAGGTATGCTTACATGACATGATAAAAGATGCTGCTGTCTAGGGCTGCAACTAATGATTGCTTTTGCTATCAATCAGTCAGCTGATTATTTTTACAGTTCAGAGGTAAATCAATAACACCTTCAGTTCATGCATGCCCCCCCAAAATGAAACATGCTCACCAAAGTATCTCTCAGAATCCAGCGTGGTGTCTGGAAAACCCAAAGACTTTTCCTATACAAAATGACAAAACACAACAAATCCCTTTATTGAAAAGTTAGAAAAAACAACATTTAACATTTTTGCTTGAAAAATAGCCAAAAATATTAATAGTTATATTCTCTTAATAAACTACTTAAATAATTGATTGCAGCTATTTGGTATATTTACTATTATTCATATGTTCTTGTGTCACTGATAAAGTTCATCATTGATACAGAACATCTTACATTTTTATTCATCCTCTAGCTGCTGTTCCAGGTTTTGAGGTGATTCAGTGATTTTTAGGTCTGTCAGAGGTGGTCCTCTGGGAGCACTCACCTGGCCCCGCTGAGCTGTGTAGATACACTGCAGCTTATCAGGTCAGGCAGTGCGATAAGACAAAGCTTGCTGTCTGAAAACAGATGTTGGACTCTGAACAAAGCAAAGCTGCTGATGTTGCTCTTATGGTGAATCCATGGGAGTTTGTAACAAATTAGGGCTGAAAACTTGAGCTGATTGGAGAGATAGTTAGTCAGGACTACGTGTTACGGATCCAAAAATGCAAAGATTATCTTGCTTCCACATCTTGTATGTGTTTAGTATCACTTTGATTACTGTACTGACTGATTGCATGAATTAAAAAATGGTTTAATCAGACTTGGGAAGAAAATAAAGGAACAAATTGCAGTGCTCTTTATTACCTTTGATGCAATTTTTCTTTTACAAACAATCAGAATGAACTTGAAGGATGAATGGATGCAAACAAAGAGCTAGAGCTGCAGTAAATCAGTGAAGGAATTAAATAATTACATTTTTCACAACTCGACAAGCAGATTTTCATAATGAACCATCATTAGAAACATTTCCTTTACCACCCTGATTTTGTTTATCTGCTAATCTTTGCTCTTTTTCTTAAGGAGAGTTCTGATTCTTTGGACTTTACTCTGTTGCACCTGCTCGTTGAGGCTGGCACAAGCACAAGGTAAGCATTCTAATCACAAACATACATTAATGTAGAGCACATCCTTACAGTGACACTTCCAGGTTTCCCCTCAGCACTGCATCCCAATGGAACTGCTTGTGTCCTAAACAAGCAGCAACCTCTGGCGGTGAGAATTGAAGCCAATGCGGGAGTGTTATAAACTGCAGTTCATCGAGTGTCCACTTGAGGCTGGCTCCGGAAGTACTGGAAACCACATACACACGAATTCAAAAAAGCTGATCTTTACAGCGGAAATAAACATGTTTACAGTCTCGTACAAACGAGTGTAGTCTGGAAAGCTCATTTCTCGGCACACACTGTACGGGGGGTGAATTTTTTTCATAACGCGACAGTTCAGAAGATATTAAGATTACCAGTTTTCCATTATAAGAGGCACAGCTAACTTGATTGACAAGCGGGAACACGGTAGCTGTTGGCGAGGAGGCCCAAAGCCTGCCTCGTTACCTCACACTAGCTCGATCAGAGTTAGGTTGACTTCGGCATATCCAATATGGCTCCCGCCGACGATTGGCTTCAAAACAGCGCTTCAGAAACAGATGGGTGATGTCACGAATACTACGTCCTTTATTTATACAGTTTATGATCCTAAACCAGGTTAGATTGCAACTATGGTAGACTAGCTACAGAATACAGCATGAGCAATGACTGTGTGTAACAAGTGAAAGTAAGTACCAAACCCTGACAGGGGCCCCTTGCTGTGCAAGTGTATTCAAGTTTTCCACGACCAGAGGAATCAGTGTCTACATTTTCCCTTGACAGCTTGGTCATGTCTGTCAGCATCCCTGTTTGATCTATCAAGGCAAAACCATCTCATTCAGTATGTTTGCTTGGTCCTGGTGAGCACATTAACCCTTTGAAGGAGACTGCTGCTCTTTGCAGCCTCTTTCCTGGAAGTGAATATTGTGTGCCGTGTGCCTGAAATGGATTAACAGGAAACCGAAGACGTCGCTGAGAATATGGCTTCCTAGTCATGAAACTCTGTGGTATCTGAACATGATGTTCATCACAATCTCATCTCAGCAAAGCTGTCTTTGTAGTCATGTAGAAAAACTACCTGTACATTGGCATAGTACCAAAAGCAAGGTATTTATTTAGCATGACCTAACGTGTAAAAGAAACGGATACGCTAAAATAGTATGCTATATTTTAAGTAATGTGGATATTGATGAATTTCTTTTGTAGGAGAACGCTGCTCTTTGTCGCTTCTTTCCAGGAAGTGGAAAATGTGTGCTGTGTGCTTGAAATGGCTGAACAGGAAACCAAAGACATTACTGAGTATATGGCTTTCTAATGATGAAGCTCTGTGGGATCTGAACATGATGTACATCACAATCTGATCTCAGTAAAGCCATCTTTGTAGTCACGTAGAAATCTACCTGTATATTGGCATAATACCAAAAGTAAGGTAATTATTTAGCATGACCCAACATGTGTAAAAGGAATATACACTAAAATACTATGCTATAGTTTAAGTAATTTGGATATTGGTTCATTTTGTTTGAAGTAGTCCAATGAGCCAACAAACCTTTTACCCTTCTGCAGCACTCTCCTTGAAATGTCTCTTCAAGCCAGCCTTTACACTCCTCTCTGATGTCTCAGTAAAAGTTTCCAAAGTTTAACATGACCTGTCACTCCTGATTCCCAGAGCCCTCCTTGCAGAGTTGAAGTGCACTCTTCCTCATGTTGAGTCACATTCTGCTGAGCCTTGTCGCCTGATGCTGTCAGCTTTTGGTTTCTTAAAGACCCTTGTGTGCATGTTGTCTTATTTTACTGTCAATCAAAATCAGTGGAAACTTATTCAATAAGAGCTTCCCCCAGTTTCTAGATGTGTTTTGATAATATGAGCCACTGCACTCAGCGTGAACAGCTTCTGGCAATCACTGTTTAACTTTGCCTTCATCAGTTGGCATTTTCCTCCAGTAATGACTGCTGAGTGTCTTGAGACACAGAGTTTTATATATAAGGACATGTTTTGCAAACTCTCAGACTCTAATGAGGCTATAAGTTCTCCCTTGATAAAGCAGGATGCACTACGAAAATGCTCTGCTGCAGCACAAAGCTGCTGACTGCTCTTGCTTCATTAGGAGGATAAATACTCTTGTTTCATAAAAAGAAGAGTCGCAGTGTTTTTCTTCCATATGGAAAGAGACTGTGCAATCACAGCTGCCTTTTTGTTTTTTCTTTACTCTTTAGTATGAAAGGTCCAATTTATGAGTGTACTGCTTCTACCTTTGGCAACAGAAGTCACACTTAACTACATGTGAAAAAAGGCCTTTACAGTTAAACTTTCTGTGCAGTTATCCTCATAGTTACTCAGAGTTTAACCAATTGCATGCATCCTCAGAAGAAGGGTCAAGGCCAGCAATAGTGTCACACTTTCAGGTGTGCTATAACCTCTTTGACACATGTTTCTGACCAATTTCTGGACATTCAGGTCCTAAAGTTATCAGTACGTGCCCTTCCTACATGTCCCACCCTGTAAAAGATTGTCTGATTCTCACACTTTAAAATCCGAAGCACTTGGGTTGTGCATGCAGCAAAGGGCAGATGAGGTGTTGTCAGTAATGGTGACTTTTTAAGGGTAAATTCAATTAAATTCAATTCATAACCTTTATTTATACTTGAAAGGACATTGAATTCTCCTCTATCCCTCTTCCCAACCCCAACTCGGTCGAGGCAGATGTCTGTCTAACATGAGTCTGGTTCTGCTCGAGGTGTCTGCCTGTTCAAAGGAAGTTTTTCCTCACCGCTGTAACTAGCTAAATACTGCAAGGTGCAATGGTGGATTAAGATGAGATCAGACTGAGTCTTATCCTGTCTTGGCGTTGAGTCTTTGTTCATAATGAAATATAGAGTACGGTCTAGACCTGCTATGTTTGTAAAAGCGTCTTAAGATAACGTTAGTTGTGATTTGGCGCTGTACAAATAAAGAATGATTGATTGATTTATTGAGGTTTCCCTCATTTCCATTGTCGTCAAGATCACAGGCACATCAGAAACAACAAACAAACACACAATAATTCACAAAATGATAGATTAATAAAAACATACAATTTGAGACATAGTGGTCGGAGATCAAAGTCCTAAACTCTGCATAAGAGGGAATAGATATCATCTTTAAAGTCTGTTGGAGGGTATTCCATTAGTTAGGGGCATCATTGGAGAATGCTGACCCATCGAGTTCAGTGAAAACCAAGGGGCAACCTTTTGCCATGAGAACCAAAGCCAATGCGGAAGTGTTAAAAACTTGCAGTTTCTTGAGTGTCCACTTGAAGCTGGCTCCTGAAGTACCGGAAACCACACACACACCAATTCAAAAAAGCCGATCTTTACAGCAGAGAAATAAACATGTTTACAGCCTAAAAACGAGTGTAGTCTGGATAGCTAATTTCTCGATCGGCACACACTTTCCAGGGAGGTGAATTTTTTCATAACGCAGCAATTTCGAAGATATCTAGATTACAAGTTTTCCATTATTGGAGGCACAGCTGACTTGATTGACAGGCGGGAACACTGAGCTGTTGGCAAGGAGGCTCAAAGCCCGCCTCTTTACGTCACACTAGCTCAACAGCAATTAGGTTGAGTTCAACCTTTCCAATAATGCTCCTGCCGACGATTAGCTTTAAATTAGCACTTCAGAAACTGATGGGTGACGTCATGGATGCTACGTCTACATGCATACAGTCTATGGTGTAAACTCGAGGGACCTTCAGAACGAGCCAATCTGAATATCGAGTCATGCTGGATCCATTTATCCATAAATATCACTTCATCTTACACAAGAACATTTCTTTAATACAAAAACAGAAAAAAACTCAGGCAACTGAAGCTATCAGTCAAGAGAATAAAGCAGCAACACTCTGCTCATCATGCACAGTGTCATCATCCTACCCACTCACTTGCAGGGAGAGTTACCTGCTGCATCACATAGAGGCTGACCCTGACTTCAGGAAGACTTTGTACAATAAGGCTGGGAGGACAACAGTCCACTGAAAGTCTAGGGAGAGGGAGGGAGACTTTGGCAGCCTCAATTACAGTCCTCACAGGTTTGTATATTTAAGAGAGTAATGTACGTGTGCAGGGGGGCTATGTCAGTGTCAGTGTCAGTGTCATACCAGCCTTTTCAGATAACTGCCCCAGATACCTTCTTAAAATCAAACCAGCAGGGTTAAATAGGTGACCCAGAATGACTTGCCAAATTGTTAGTGTTAATCCTGCAGCATTATTTAAGCAGAGAGCAGTTTTGATACTTTATTTTACCTTTATTTTACCAAGTAAAAAATGTTTGAATACCAGTTCTCATTTACAATAGAGTGGATTGCAGTTAATAATTCATAAATACAAAGATAGGAACATAAGGCAAACACCCAGGGAAAGCACTCCTTGATTTCAAAAAAGGGATGTCCCATGGCAACCTCAAAACTTTCATGAAAAACATTTTCCATTGTAACGTTTCAGGGGAAAAGTTTTACTCAGACACCTTTTGCCAAGTCTCAGTCCTCCTTTGGCCAGTAGATGCATTAAAGTGCTGAGTCCTAGGCCAACACCTCTCCCTGTTTCTTGAGAAACACAGTGTGACCCTATCTCTTAAAAGACTAACATCGTTTTTCACCAGAAATGCAGGTCAGGATATGTGTGGTTTCAACAAATGCAAGGAAGAACTGATGTTACTTTCTTGTGGTTTTTTCTCTGAATGAACAAATTGAGTGTTTATCTTCTCTATTCTTGTCTCCACTTGAAGTTGTTTTACCGTGAAGCTGCTGCAGGAAATGTTCAGCCTGCTCACACGCCTGCCTTCCAATAACAGTTGTTTTTGAAGCAGTGCTTTGTCTCGGGGATGTGTTATACCCAATTCTCAGTTTCTTTTTTTTCCCCAGCTCATCAGGAGGTCACAAAAAAGCCTAAGGCAGCCTGTCTACCCTCAGAGATTGGGATATGAGACGAAAAGCCAAGAAAGTAGATCACAAATTATAGAATGAAAGAACAATTTTGCTTTTCTCAAACCGTATTAACAATTCAAATGAGCGGCGTATTGGAAACTCAGCTGCAGACTGTCTTTGTTCTTGTCTCAGTTTCTGTTTGATGTTTTTTCGATTTGTGGGTTTTTCAATTGAACTGACCTCCCACTGCCTGCACGCTCTGAGGAGGGTTCCCCTGCTAACATGTCGAGTGTCTATACTTGCTTCTCTTCTGCCAAGCTGTAGTTCATCATTCAGCAGTTTATTTTAGTCTTGCCCACATTTGTTTGGTATTAGTTAGAGGATGGATGTTTGAGATCTATATGTAAGCTTTGTGCTTCGACATTGCACAAATCAGGAGGATTAAGGCACTGTATTCAGAGTACTGATGTGCCAGGGATGATCAGATCTTTTTATTTTCATCCTCGCTAAACTAAACAATAAGCTTTTGTTTGATACAACTGAAGACTTGCACTGCTGTGTAACAATTGAAGACAGTATGATAATGGGAACTTTTGATGTTCCAAATATGTGCTAAATATAGTACCCTAAATTAGAAAGACCTTGGTTTTGTTTCAGATGATCTCGGTGTGTGGTTCGGGACCACCATCTTTTTTTGTTTTGACTTTCTTTGTGTTTTCTCAAATTCAGAGTTACGTATCATACTCAATTAAGTGATTGTGGCATAATTGAATACTCCCCCTACCCGCCCAGTCCCCTACCCCCCACCCCATCAGGATGTAAAGTCAGGGTTCACGATATATAACTGAAATCAAAAACAGCAGTACAATCCTATCACAACCATAGAAGAGAAAAGAAAAAATGCATAGCTGGCCAATACCTCAACTAGAAATAATTAGTTCATCAATCTATACCATAGACTGTATAAAACATGGACGTAGTATCCGTGACGTCACCCATCTGTTTCTGAAGCGCTGTTTTGAGGCCAATCGTCTGCGGCAGCCATATTGCCGCTGTGGAGCCAGTGTGACGTAAAGAGGTGGAGTTTGAGCCTCCTAACCAACAGCTACAGTGTTCCTGCAGTCAGCTGTACCTCTCATTGGAAGACTTGTAACCTCAATATCTTTGAAATTGCCTCGTTAGAAAAAAATTCATCTCCGGTACAGTGTGAGCTGATCCAGAAATGAGCTATCCAGACTACAATCGTCTTTTGTACCAGGCTGTAAACATGTTTATTTCTGCTGTAAAGATCGTCTTTTTCCCATTCATGTGTATGTGACTTCTGGTACTTCCGGAGCCAACCTCAAGAGGATTCTTGATGAACTGCAGCTTTTTACACTTCCGCTTTGGACTCATATATTTAGACCGGATGCTGCTGCTTGATCTATACCCACATAGATCTGCCTGTACGGACATGTATAAGCATAGACACGCCTGCATTAGTGCATACATACGCATACCCATAAAAATGCATATGCATACATATACCTACATCTACACAGGTACATACATGTACAAAAATTATTTATTCTTTATTCCACAAAGTAGTCGCTAGTCTTCCTGGGGTCCACATACAACAACAATAAAAACAGTAATTTAAGGCCTCACAATTTTAAAACATCTTAAAATGAAATGATAAAATATTGCTTAACATGAAACAAGCCGTAACAACCCTGAGAAAAATAATCTAAAAAGAGAAATAGAGAATAATACAAAAGAATACAAAAATAGTCAGAAGATCACAACAGATAATAATTGAATCTACCTCAAGTTTAAAGCAAATCTTTTGATGACTTTTAAAAATAAATGTTGTCCTTGAGTTTTCTGTTTGTATGGGAAGCATATTCCGGACAGTCAAACCTCTATTTAAAACAGTTTGCATCAAGGAGGGCTTGGTAGGGCCAGGTGCTCTGAACTCACTTGATGCGTAGTGTGCTCGTGGCACGAACCTACGTATGTACACCCGTTTTTCTTGAAAAAAGAGTGTTTTCCAGAACAGAGTTATGCATGAAGTTCAAGATATTGTTTTTTTTTTTTTCCTCCACAGTCAGCCAAAGTAACTGATTGTGCATTTCACAGACCTTGGTTCGGAAAGTACAATGTAGTGTTAATCTAGCAGCTCTGTTCTGCACGAGTTGAAGTTAAACATGTCAAAATATACACCAGTAATACTAGATTGATTAAATACAATTGGAGAAGATGTCGCTATACACAAACTTTTGCAGTGTCAACACAATATCACGAAAAGATGGATGAAGTGTTATAGCATGTGATCTCTTATTGTTAATGATGCAATACACAGGTTTAGGAATAAAGCAATAGCCAAACCCCTGAAGGTAGTGTTAAGCTTTGGACATGTGTAAGAAACAGTGTCCAAGTCACTCAGCTTTTTTTAATAGGTGTAGTGAAAGGCATTGTGTTGGGAGTTCACATAGAGAGTCTTTAAGCCTGACATCTTGTGAAATGCCAACTAGTGTCAATTCATTATCAGAGCACTATAATTTGTTGTTCTATCTTCTGTCTATGTGTATTGTAATCCATTTTCACAAAGCCATTATGTTACATACTCATGAAACAAAGGCTGGCTCCTCATAGAGTAAAGTGTTGATTTTAAACAACTCTTCAACAGAGGTGTGGATCCAATTAGAAGCAGTACATACAGTTCACAGAGCACTGTTATGTGTGAAAATTACCCACATTTCCCTCCCATGAGATGCAAGAAGCAATTAAAACATGCAGAGAACACTGCAGTATGTTTCATGAGCTCGGGCCCCCTGTCAGAGCGATCATCTTTAATGGACAGACATTACCAAATACACTGAGATGGCTTTTCTGTCTCTGCAGAAATATGCCTCTTAAAACCCCACTGCTGTCCTCTCCAGGGACTCGTTCAGCCTCAGCTCCCAGAGATTGCTCTAATTACGGCTGATGTAACGATTGCATAATTTGCGGCAATCCCCCAAAACTGGATTTTGATGTGTGGCCCTCTTGGAAATTGTATGCATCCTTTTTCCAGTCACTTTTGCCACAGGATTTCCATTAGTCTAACATTAAACTTGTGAACTCTCAGCTTCGCATCACAATATAATTATCACTTACAGTACAGTACAGCTTTATGGTATGTAGTTTGATGCAGATCAGTGGACCACTGTGGGAGGTGGGTAATGGGTGTCTTACACAAATTATCAGCTTTTAAATAGCTTTTTAAGTGAACCTATAAAATGAAACCTGATATCCAATTAGACGTTTTTCTCTTTTAATTTTGACACTTATGCGTTGATAGCTGGAAATAGATCATGTTTTATGCCCCTCTGTGAAGCTCTCTTAAGTGTTTGGCTGTTATTGAAGTGTCTAAGAAAAGTTTTTTCATAAAAGAAAACTTGGAAAGAGGAAAATGCATGTCTAATGAGCTTAGAAATGATGTTGAAGGAATGAGCCTTCTTTTGATTCCTACAAAGCCAAAAGTTTCTGACTAGTCTCTCTATTTTTGTATTGAAGATGTGGATGTTCTGCAGCAGCTTGGGCTTTCTGGAAGAAGGGCAGGCGGGTCGTCATCTTCAGGCTCTCGATCAATCCCCAATGGCATCATCCCCTTCAAGGCAGGAGTTATCCTCACCCCAAGGGCACGCATCCAGGTGCCTCTGCGCACCGTCATCCCTGCTAACTACAGCTCCATCAATCTCTCCCTGGTCCTCAGTCTGTCCGTGCATCGCATCAACAGTGCTTTCCTTTTCTCCATTCTGTCTAAAAAAAGGAAAGTTCAGCTGGGAGTGCAGTTCGTGCCAGGGAAAATCCTGGTACATGCAGGGCAGAGGAGCTCTGTGAGTTTTGACTATGATGTCCATGATGGCCGGTGGCATAGTCTGGCCTTGGATATCCAAGGTAATCAGGTGTTCTTGCACACTTCTTGTGGAGAGAAAAGTGTACATGCAGATTTGCATTTTAAAAAAGCGGAGGCTCTGGATGCAGAGGGCTCTTTCCTGCTGGGCAAAATGAACCACAACTCGGTGCCGTTTGAAGGCGCCATCTGTCAGTTTGACATTTATCCCTCTGCTAAGGCAGCTCATAACTATTGTGATTACATTAAGAAACATTGCAGAGAAGCTGACACGTATCGGCCTGTGCTTCAACCCCTGCTACCTCTATTCCCCAAAGACCCCAACATTACTGTCACTCTAAGAACTCCAGGGTCCTTGAAAGAGATATCCAAAAACACAGAGAGACCAACTCTGGCCCTAACAGAGAAAAACATGTGGACTGCGGTTCTTTTTCCGACTGACCGCTTGCTGATGCAGAACCAAACATCTGTGTTTCAGACTGAGAGCACTCCTAGACCTGATGCTGTGTCTGCTTCTCCACCAGTTCAACCTGGCTTAGAAAGTCCTTTTAAATACCCGACTCAAACTTCTACTGCGTCTCTTATGACCAGCGGGACACCACCAAACATCAAACTGACTGCTTATGGTAGTGCTGGAAAGAACACAGCGCAAGGAGAAACTGATCCTCAGAAACCTCTTGACCAAATTATGGATTTACCTGCGTCCACAAGACCATCTGAGATGACAGCAAAACTCCAGACCACAGCTGCTTTCACACAGGGGTCCCCTTCAAACGCCTACCTTCCTCATAAAAACCAGTCGAGCACAGAAGCTCCAGAGAAACATGAGACAAAAGTGACCAGTGTGCAGGATGACAAACCCACCTCGCTTATTCTAGTCACTCCAGCTGCAACAGATGGCTTCCAAACTTTTGACGTGGAGCCGACCCAGTTCTCAATGCTGGCTGGACCACCTGGACTAAAGGGAGAACCAGGACCGCCGGTGAGTGTGAGAGATGTAAACATAACATAACAAACACCTGTCTCTGAAATCTGTGCAGGAGTACAAGCTTGTTTATTACCTTTGAACAAGAATAAGTGCTTTCTTTGTGCATGCTCGGCAGGCAGATTTGTTTGTAGTATCTCCTGTTTACAGCACAGAGTTGTACTCTTTTATTTTATGAATGAATCTTATGAATTGGGTAGTTTCCACTGCAGTAGATGTTTAACTTTTGGCCGCCACATTTCTACGCTCCAGGCCAGTTTCCTCGTACAGTACACCTTTGGATAACAATGATTCACATGTACGCCAGACCTATGTTTATGTTTGTTGGCCTTTCTTTGAAGTCCAGAACAGACTCCAACGTTGTTGCTGACATGCTTCCTGGATGTGCGGTTTTCTGAATCTGGCAACGAGCACAGCATCTCTGAAGTGTTTGCTTATTTGACATAAGTGTGTTGGTTTGTTAATGAGTCACAATAGCTTCATTCCCTGTTCTCAGGCTTTTTTTTTTTGCTGAGCTGAATACAATTCTTGCATGTGGCACCCTCTCAAATATTGTTCTAGCAGAGGTAGAAATAGTCAGGTTCATAGCCGGCCTTTGCCAGTTGGTGTTTGTCTGGGTGGAGGGGCTGGCGTTTAGGTGTTAGATTCTTTGGAGAGGGAATGTGAGCGCTCACAGAACGGATTCTTTTAAAGTGGGGTCAAAGGTAAATAGGGATAAAGCACTTGTGCTCAATTAACTGTTTAGAGTAAAGACATAAAGAGCTTTAGAAAATAAATGCAGTGCTTTATCCCGTTTGAGAGCTGCAGTAGTTTTCATATTAAGGACATACAGACTCATAGCTTGATGTTGGCATGGTGTGCATTGTAGGAAGCTGAAATATGCATTTTGCTGATGGCTTTAGCATTCAAAAAAGCTTATTAAGTAAACAGGCTTTACAAAGTTTTACCAAATGTATGTATATTATAAATATATCAAGCTGCAGTTTTGGTTGTGGTTTGAATGCCTGTAAAAAAAAAGCAGACTTAGACTCATCAACAAGCTACAGTGTTCAATGCAAAACTGAGAATTTGACCATGTAAACCAATTTAACCAATCATCTCATGACTGCAGAGTAAGACTGACCTCTAAGTTCAGAGAAAAGTGTAAGTGATAACACAGTTGACGTATTTACTCTTGGCGTTACAGTCTGACAGATATATCAGTGGGGTGATATTATCAGGCTGATAGGGACCCATCACATGTCTATCAGTATCAGTATCAGTGTACATGTCTCCATGCTTTCTGCCAATAGCAAAACTTTTTGTCACACAAATATAAAGCAGATGACGATTGGATGATTAACAAAGGGTAACATAATCTAGTTTGTCCTGCAGAGTTCTTTGACTCCATAGTTTAAAATACTCCCAGCACTGTCTGAGGATTAAGTTGTACAGTATCAGATAGTGATGCAGCACTGGTTGACCAGTAAGGGATAATGTATAGTGAACGAGTGGAGAGCAGAACAAGGGTCTCACACCCTTTGCAGGATGAGTTAACTTTAAATGGAAAGTTTTAATTCACAGTAAAGCTAAAACAGCCTGATCATTTGTTATGATTTCCATTCCCATTAAATGGAACAATTCCATTAAAGGTAATGTTCGACAAGGTGAGCGGGACTTTTGCAGGAATATTTATTTATGTTGACATTTCTCTTTCTTTCTTTCTTTCTTTATTTAACCAGGTAAGAGACTCATTGAGATTTAAAACCTCTTTTTCATCTCTTTCTTATATTTTATAAGATCTGACCATTTCAATTTCAATACCATGAGCCATAGATAGCCTGGGAAGGTGAGACGGAAGCTGTTTGCCATTTGAAAATACCATGGTCTTTGATTATTCCGCATTCAGCACTAACTTGAGCTGAGTCAAGAGGGACTGAACAGTATCAAAGGCTGATTGCAAGAACTCAAGGGATTTTAAAACTGAAGGAGAAGAACAATAAATTACTGTGTCATCAGCATATAGATGGTACACAGCATTAGACAAACTATCACATAGATTATTCACATAAGTTGTGAACAACAGTGGACCTAATATAGAACCTTGAGGCACGCCCTTTAGAACAGGGAGGAAAGAGGAAGAAAACCCAGCGGCTTGGACACACTGTGTTCTACCTGATAAATAATTAGAGAACCAATTAGCAGCCTGGTTGGATAATCCAATCTTGTGGAGTCTGTCTGCCAGGATGCCATGATCGACTGTGTCAAAGGCTTTTGACAAGTCTATAAAGAGAGCTGCACAATATTTTCGGCCCTCTAGTGCCTCTATAACGTAATTTACCACTTTAACAGCAGCAGTTACTGTACTTCGCTGTTTACGAAAACCTGACTGATATTGTGAGAGGACACCATGTGCATCTAAAAAAAATTTAAGTTGTTCACCGACCAACTTTTCTAAAACTTTGGAGAGAACACACAATTTGGAAATTGGCCTATAGTTGTTCACTACAGAGGGATCACCACCTTTCAGCAGGGGAAAAACATAAGCAGACTTCCATATTCTTGGAATCTCATTTTCAGAAAGAGTAAGATTAAAAATATAACACAAAGGTCCTGCCTCTTCGTGGCCCCCGAACTGTTATTCCTTCACTCTGTGTTTTGGTCGGGTCACCTCGTGTTTATCGGGACTTGTCTCCATGTCAAAGATACGCAGTCAGGCTGTTACTGGGTCACATAGAGTCCAATGCTGCAAGTGCAAGTTTTAACTTTCACTTTCATTGATGGAGCAGTTCACATATTGGCACTTTGCCAGCTGTAGGACCCTAGAATGCACGAAAACGGTGTGTTCACAGTTTGCAGCTCAAAGAAGTGTGGACGGTGACAATCAGCAAATGAAAGAAGAATGGAGTGGAACTTTTGAAGTTCCTCTGCTCCTTCACTTGCCATGCCATGAAATGCAGTGAATGATGCAGGACTGGGCCCACAGATAGGGTGCTTTGCACAAGCAGTAGATTTTGAGTTGAATGTTGTTTTTATTTAATGGGCAAAAGTTTAAAAGTGTTTTACAAAATAAATTGAGGACATGCATATATATATATATATATTTATTTTTTTTGCTGATCCGAAAAATGATCCGATCTGTGACTCAAAACCGGACCAAACCGTGAGTTTTTTGATCCGTTGCACCCCTATTTTCTACTAATAAGAATCAAGTATGTAACACAGGCTGGTAATAATGACCTATAATGTTATTTATGCTTTGATAAAGCTTTTTTGTGCAAGTTAGATGCCTTCTGAGTGAGCAATCTAAATATAACATGTCTATTTCCATGAAGTTCTTTTTTTTTTTTTTTTAAAGTTCTTTTTTTGGCCTTTTTGCATTTATTTTATAGGACAGCTGAAGAGAGACAGGAAATGTGGGGAGTAGAGAGTGGGGTAAGACATGCAGGAAATGGTCGACCGACTGGGAATCGAGCCAGCGACCCCTGCGATAAGGACTGCAGCCTCTGTATGTGGGGCACTTAGACCGCTAGGCCACCAGCGCCCTGTTCCATGAAGTTCAAAAACTAACTATCGGCTATCCATTACTGCTGAATTGGTCTCAGTAATCCCCTACTGGTTGGGCTTTGCTTGTCTTTCATCGGCAAGTGTTGACTGTAGACCATATGGTCCCATCAGGCACTGTTCCGCTGTTCAACACAGATGGTTACCCACATTTTCCATTGTTAGAAAGACTTTTCTGTCTTGTATTAGGTCCTGTTCAACCAAAAAGAATGTTTTAAGTAAAGCTTTCCTGTGTTGGCAATGAGAGAAACCACAGCTCTGCATGCCCCTGAAGCCACTGAGACCATTTTATGAGAGAGAAGCAACCGATGCCGAGGACTTTCACCATTGTATTGCTTGCTAATGTTACAATAAGGGCTGTGGACTTTAAACAGATTGTTGAGTCAGTTATAAAAGCCTATTTTCAGGCAATTTTTTGAATACGATCTTCTGAATCCTTTTAGTGATGATTTGAAACACATTGTTGAGCTTTTGATCCCCTTCCACTGGGATTAGGGTTAGTGTTAGTAGGCCATGGACAGTTTAAGAAGGCAGAAGTTTGAACTGCATACGAGCAGGAATGTCTTTGAAAAGAAATACAATGGCGTCTACTGCAGTTGTTGTTTTAAGAGACGGCATGTCGGCTGTAATAGATAACTAAAGTGCTGATGAGTTTTCAGTACTGTTGGAAGGGGGGATCACAGTTGATGAGTAGATAAACAAGAGAGGTCTTTGTGGAGGGGGAGATTATATTTACAGCTTTGAGTTTTAGGTCTTTTAGGAAGCTACACAAATGCTTCAATGATATCGAAGAGCTCCCTGATGAAACATAGCTCATACGTTGACAGTGTAGGTTTTTTATTGTTGCTCTTTTTAGGTTGTCAACACATGACAAGCTTGTCAGAACCATGCCAGAGCTCTGTTACTTTGCATAAAGACTTTCCAGCACTTCATGCAGTAAGGCTTACATGGGACTTCCACCAGATCCGTGAGTGGTCCATCTCTGATCCGCTGCGGTCCGGCTCTCTCCTCTCTCGTCCGTCAACAGCCAACGACTGCATTTTCGGAACGCAGCATGGAGCAGGACTGCTGGACAGCAGGAGTCATGTGACCTTGGTTTTCCCACTGTAATCACAGAAGCAATGATTATCCTCCTCCTCTCCTCATCCATGTTGTCCTTATCATCCCCTGAAAACCTCTGACCTGTTGACTCCAAGCCTGGCTCCGCTCAAAATGGAATTTTGTTGTTAAGTGAAATACGATCTGGTGATAACAGTGTTTTATTCTGAAAATGTACTGGATGCTTTAATTCGTTTTGGTGCCTGACTTCCTGTCCCACTCTGTTGAGATTGATGCATCGTGCTCGGCATGTGGCAAAAATAGAAGTCTTACGTATCTGATCTGGAGGGCTCAGACCTGCTGGATCAGAGATGCAGTCGGAATGCAACAAAATGGATCCAGTGGGAGTTAACACATTGACTAGAATAAAAACCTATCAGATCCGGTGCTGTGACGGATCAAAGATGGACCAGACACAGATCTGGTTGAATTCGGCTGTTAGATATGACTTAAACACCACCCGTACTGGTTTAGTACTCTACAGTATCAGCAAGTATCCCAAATTAGGGTATTGCAGTTGAAACACTGGTAGTCAGTGTAAAAATTGAATTGTAGCTTACTTTGCATGCTTTTGTTTTCCTTTAGATACAATAATGATCTGATCCTTATTGAACTGCTACCGCTGGGATCTTAAAACACTTTCTTCCTAGTTCAAGGGTGAAATAAATTGGTCTTAAATCTAATTTATTGTTGACCAAGAAAAACACAGAGAAAACCCCTTAGACTCCAGAGACCAGAGTCCCAATTTAAGTATGTTTGCTTTTTCTTCTACTTGAATTAAATACTCATATGTGCCAAAATAATCTTAGGCTAAAAAAATAATTTGAGCCTTGGGGTTTCATGAATTGTGGCTGTTTATATTTGGTATAAATCTGATTAAGATTTCAGTTCTCTGCTTGCCTTTTCCAGTCAGCAGTTACTTCAGCTCAAAGTGCCTATCATGTGTGGACATAGTGATGGCTCAAGAATCTAAAGGTTACTGAAAGCCCCTTGGCTTTTTGAAACAGTTCAATTATGGCTATTGGTTCTGTCCTAGTCAGACCAAAGTGCTTTATACGTTTACAGTAGCCCAATTTCAGCTTGACTGCCTACAGCTGTTTTAAAGTCCTATTTCCTTTTCCTCTTTCTTTAAACTTCTGAAGCCATGGGAAAATAAGTTACAATCCCTACATCTCAAGCTTGCTCAGGTTCCCCAGCTTGACCCTTCATTAGATTTGACCTTTCAGGGCTTTGCTAATCCATGTATGAAATTGTTTTAAAGCTAGCTGATGCCCATAATTAATGTGATTGGCTGCGGCTGGAACCAGTGCCGACCTCCCTGCCAGTATAATGAGTCAGACTTGGGCTCTGTGCAGTGTGGCGGTTTGGGGCTGAAATCACTTTGGCTGCAGAGAGAAAGAGCTGCTCTAGCTTCTAACAAGACATCCTCATGCCTGCCAGCATCTCACTTACTAAATGCTCTGCAACTTTCCACCAACTCCACTAATGTTAAATCAGAAAAAATGCTGATGATGTGTTTACTGTATCAATTTCATGCTCGGGTGACATTGCGAGATTTGTATTCATAGCAGTTAAAAATGAAACTCGAACAACAATAGATTTTTGTCACTGATACTTTTACAGATTTTGAAGTGGAAAAATGTAAAGATTGCTGATATAGTGACAATATGTGCTTGGATGTAAACAGACTCTTTCCACATGGATTCTTCTCTAATTTCTCACCTATGAAGAGGTGTTTAGACGTATGTTATCTTAAAGCTCCTGTGAAGGGTTTTAAGCTGGTAATGAAACACACTGTATCAATACTGATTCCCAGATAAGACTATTTATTACACTTCCACATTTTTCAAAGCCAGAAAATCATCACCCTTTTAGTTTATTGATATGGCTATTGAGCCCTACTACGAAAACATTATCTAAAATCAAGTCACGTCATTTCAGATCAAAACACTGGTGCACAAACATGCCTAAAATATTTTGAAGAACAACCTTTGTTGCAAAATTATTTATCACAAGGGTGAGAGTACAACTTCCATGACCTAGTGCATCAGCCAAAACTTATGTATGCTCGACTGTCTGTGGGTCAACAAACTTTGTGAAGTCCAGCTGTTGCTCAGGGACAGTCATCCCCCTCCATGACTCAAAGCAGCTGCTTCAAAGCACATACACTTAGCAGCAAGTACCAAGAGTTAGAAATGTTAATGCAAAGTTGAAGTCTGTGTTGAAATCAAGCAACAACCCCTGGCCACAAGAATTAAAGCCAATGCAAAAGTGTTAAAAACTGCAGTTCCTTAAGTGTCCACTTGAGGCTGGCTCCGGAAGTACCGGGAACCACATACACACCAATTCAAAAAAGCTCATCTTTACAGCAGAAATAAACATGTTTACAGCCTGGTACAAAAAATGAGAGTAGTTTGGATAGCTCATTTCTTGATCAGCACAGACTGTACAGGGGTGGTTTTTTTTCATAATGCTGTAATTTCGAAGATATTAAGACTACGGGTTTTCCATTATGAGAGGCACAGCTGACTTGATTGACAGGTGGGCTCAAAGCCTGCCTATTTACCTCACACTAGCTGGACTGAAGTTAGGCTGTGTTCAGCATTTCCAATATGGCTCCCGCCAACAATTAGCTTCAAAACAGCGCTTCAGAAACTGATGGATGACGTCATGGATACTATGTCCATTATTTATACAGTCTTTGGTTGAAATCAGCAGATAAAAGCTAGTTAGCAACTAAACAAGGTGACTTAAGGTTACATTTTGATTCATTTAGGGTTGGGTCAGTAGAACTATGTTATATTCTACATCAGCCGTATTTATTGAATGATGGACATTTTTAAAAGTCTTCATTAACAGTCACTTGTAAAGCAATAAAAGTAATACCAGTTTGAGCCTGTCGTCTTGTCTGTACAGCAAATAATAGAAAAAATATGTTTAGTGGACTTAATAAGGACCTGGAACGGAAAGGAGGCTTGATAATGGTATCAATATTAAGATAGATTACCTTGTCCACGGGTTCGCCAAGATCAACACATACTGTATAAAGTTCTTCCTATGGCTTCGGATAAATGATCTCATCATACATACCTTCTCAAACAATTGTATTATGGACCACCGTCTGACCGTTATGCTGCAGGCAATGCTGAGAGTACTGAAAGTAAAACGTCCAGAAATGAAGGCAGCTCTCTTTGATAAACAAAGCCATTAAACCATCTCTCAAACAGCTAAAGCGGTGTTTTCTGCACAATAGTCGTTGTACAAATATGCCGATACAGCAACATATCATTGTGCTTACTTGTGTTATAAAATTTCATATTGCTGTCATCAAAATATTGATATTTCATACAAAGAATACGCTGACAACAGATTACCATTCCTATTTCACACACTACATCACTACTTCATGACCCTTCATTATCTTTATAAGTTTGTCTTGCAATTTTTCAATTAATCAGAATCATTCTATCGTGATATTATCATTACATGGACATTGTATTGGGTATTATATCATACTGTGTTACTTTGTGATGTATGCACATCCAAAAATATATTTTCAGACTCATAAATCCAAGAGAATTGTTGATTATAGGACAGATGCATTTTCAGGCTCTACTCAATGCTCTCTTGTGCTACTCACGGCTTTTCAAGACTCCCATGAAGAGACTTATATTCTTTATTTCCTGTCTTTGTATTCATAGATATCTATTATTTTCTTTCCAGGGACTTGAAGGGCTGCCAGGGCTGCCAGGAAAAGCAGGGAAGAGGGGCCCAAGGGTGAGTATATTTCAAACCGGTGACAAGTTCCCATTTACATTCCTACAGTTCCATTACCTCTTTTCAAGCCCTTTCGTATGTATTACACTGAATCACAATTATGCTTAATCATGTCTGAGCTGCATTATATAGAGATAAGACCATTAGCAGTGCATTGATATGAGCAACCTTTGAGCATTCCCATCAGGCACTCTGTGAACTCTTTGAATTACGGCGCATTATTCAGCCAGACGTTAGTTTGTTTTGGCTCGAAGCTTTGATCAAGCTGTGCTTCTCTGCAGCCAAGATCCATTTATAAATCTGTAGAGCAAACAACTGTAAGCTAAAAAATCGGTGGGTTGCTAGTTTAAAATTAATTGAACACACACGGTAAGTATTAGAAAACATAAAAACGTAGGCAGGAGTTTCTAGAAAACCTATATCTTCCTGCACAAGCACTTTCTATCCCATACATAAACAGAGCACCTACTTAAATTAGGCACAGGTCCTATGCTAACATTGGTGAATGCTTCTAGTATATCAGGCTGGGTTGTTCGGTGCCATGTCTCTCATTCTGGGGCTCAGTGTCAGTCAGTGCAGTGAGCTCCTGGTGGAACCACATAGAGTGAGTCCAGATGTTTTTTTAAGCTTATGCTTTCAGAAGAAATATGAGAAGAGAGAAAACACTTGGAGATGATTTGTCTCGAGGGACGATTTATTTAATCATTTCTGAGGCCTTAAACTGATGTTTGTGTGTGTACTTGCTGTCCTTAAATGTGTCTCTTCCCTTGTATTATGAGAAAATGAATTAAGCACGAGTTGAAGTTGGCATTTCAGTGAGTCCTAAACTGAAACAAACATGCAACAACAACATGCAACAACTAAAGGCAGTGGAAACATAGGACAATTCCCTCTTTGGTTTTTGTTTTGCAGAGCTCCTGCAGACGTTGTCCTGCAGAGTGCTTTTGCTACCGAGGAGTATGTATTTGAGCTACCTGCCGCAGCCGTGAGACTCTGCCCCGCGGTCAGGCCTCAGAGGGGTGGGCTGTGTGGGAACCCAATCTCTTTAAACAAGGAAGAAAGAGGGCTTTGTCTCCATCTTATTAAAGGCATTTAAGACCCTGTCTGGTGCGCAGCAGCTCTGTCCAGAAGTACACCAACCTCTATGGAGTTCATTCATCATCCAGCTCTTGAGACCCAACAGTAGGCCACACCGGCTCAAAAAAAAAGGACCTGAGGGTGCAGTTTAGGTTTTTACTGATTGTTTTCTTTAGTAGTTCATGCAATTAAAAAAAGCAACCTCACAGCTACACTTGTGATCTAAAGGGAGCTTTTAAGGGTCTCTGATCTGGACTCAACATTAGTATTCAGTATGTAAGATTAGTATCATTTATGTGTTAACTTTTAAATAATAAACAAACTGTTTGTCTATATGCAGAGAGGTGATACAAAGTAAATCCAATAATTGCAATAATGGAGGTGGTCACTCTTTGTTTTGAGCTTGTATTTTTAATTTATTATTAAACTACATTATATTCCTTAAACGTATGCCATAATGAAATGAGAATACAGCCCATATGTAAAACCTGTGTGAGTTTCGTGAGGAAGATTTAAAGGACTTGTGTACTTAGTAGGGATGGGCATTTCAAGCCAAAACACTATTCGATAATCATTGGCATCTATTCGGCTATTATTCGAGTAGTCAACCCCGCGCGCGTGCATACATGTCCCGTTACTGGTCCGTTTGTGTAGCAGTCGCATGAACCAGCAGCAGGACGAGGTGCTGCTAGTAGCAGGCACTGACAGTGTCCATCTCGGTCTCTACGCCGGTGTTTCTGTGACGCAGCAGTGTGGCGTGTGTGTTAACATTTTACAGCCATGCTCTGTCTCTGGAAATACATGTGTAGTGGTGGTAATTTTTTTCTATTTAATGCAGTTAGCATTCGTTCTTCTTCTGTTACTTAATGCGGTTAGCAAACAGCTTTAAGACGCTCTGTCGCCACCGTCTGGAGGGAATATCATTTTACAACCAGGGACCGGTGAAAACGAAGAAAATTTGTGAACCAATATTCAAAATCATGTCCCATCCCTAGTTATTAGAGGGTGAACAAGCATCAAGCTCTGATGATGCATAATGTAACCAATGCAGAAGTGCAAAAAAAACGGCAGTTCCATGAGTGTCCACTTGAGGCTGTCTCCAACACTCGAGGAATCCTCATTAGGTCCCATGTTAAAATGCTTGTTTTTGCAAAATCAAACATGTTTAAATCCTGCTGCAAACCCCCCCCCCCAGCTTTGGATATGTAGCTCAGTTATTTATTCATACATGGGTACATTTTTGTAAAGTGCACCCATAAAAGTGTTGCAATGTTGTACATACATTTACATAATTAGGGGCAGGGCTCAGCTGATGTAGAGGTGTGTCTGTTGTTGCTGTTCCTGGCTTTATTTCAAAAGGCAGGTTAAGTCAGCATTTCCAACATGGCGCCATCTCTGGGCTTCAAAATGCCTTTTCAGAAAACATTGGATGATTTCACAAGGCTAAGTCCATGTTTTATTCATCTATGGGGATAAATCAGGGTTTGTTTGACAGAGAATACTGAGTTGAGAACATTTCACCAACAATTCGTCCTTGTTTGTTTGTGAAGGTATAAAGGATGAACACATTGGGAGCTGAATTTAGAGCTGAAATTGTGCCCCAATTTCCAAAGAAATTTCATTCAAACTTGTTGAGCTAGAGGTGATTTCAGTGTCTCTTTGGTAGAGCTATTTACATGAAATACTTAAAAAAAAACAGTGCAAAATATCTGATACACTATTTTGGGGGGACTCGGAGGAGTTAAAAAGCCTCAAGACACTAAGGGTATGTGTATTCTCCTCAGTTATCTTGATTGCAGCGAGCAACTCTAATCTTTGGGAGGCCTTATCTCATTTCCCTTTCTCTTTTAAAGTCAGATGTGTAGACAGTTGCACAAAGAAAACAATGTGAAAGAGACGAACACTGTCTTTTCACAGAATGTATGAGCAGTGCGACCTGTGTGGGAATTTTTACTCATCACAAAGACTTCACAGCAGTCGGGCTGACACTGCGCAGCGGTAGTAGAGCTTCACCTCTCTGACAGTAAGGTGTCATGTCTGACCGAGCAGACAGTCTCACTGCTGCTCACACCGTGCAGCTTCTCTTACGCGTGAGAGCGTCCACGTTCCTCGACACAGCCATGAGCCCTGCAGAGCGCCTGAGTTCACCCGGCCCTGAAGGGGAGGCTTGAGAGCAGATCAAAGAGGGCTTTGTGCAGAGAAACCGACCTGCCAGCATGTGTGACATCGGGGTTTCTGTGAAATTGAAACCATTTGCATAATTGCTTAAAGAATGGTTGACACTATTATAACATAAAATAAGGGATCTATGGAAACTGGAGCAATGAAACTCTGTTAATGACAGCTGTTGATTGGTGCAGAAAAGTGTTTGTTGCACAGGGTAGATTATGTTGAAATTGAATTCATGTGCATGCATGAAAAGACGTCTGTCAGAGGCTTGATTAGGTTCTCCGTCATTATTGCTTACACAGATGATTTCCTTATATTGCTTATACTTACGCTAATAGGGAGCACATTTAGAGAATCTGGTTCAGTGCCAGGGGGTTAACAGATGCCAGCAGGCAGGATGATCATCATTGGAAAACTGTGAGCGTATTTAAATTCGTGAACATTTTACTCCAAAGAAAGAAGAATATTCCATGTTGTAATTCCATGTTAATGTACTGTAGCACACCACAGACTGAAGCATTACCCATTTGATGAAAATATTTATATTCTCTGCCCTCACAGTGTGAACCAGCTCTACCTACCACACAGAACCTCTGCTGCAAAGGAGGTGATGAATTTTTTATTACCACCGGCAGCAACAACAGTCTTTTGTTTGAAATAAATGTAAAAAGCAAAGCAGTCAGGAGCATGTCTCTGTGATTGCTCAAAAGATTGTAACCTATCATATTTAGTTGCATTTTAACTGGTTGTTTAGAATGCATATCAGTATCCTGTTGGCTCTTAATAAGTCATGATACAGCTTTTGCTACTGCCTTATGCAGCATAACTACATCCTACAGAGCCATTTCCCTTCTTACTGCTGCTTTATCACAGGAAGTAAGGAAGTTGTTGAGCATGGATAAGGACTTGTATCTTTGAGCTGTGCTTTTTGCACTAGCAGTGCCTGTTTTCCATACAAAACTATGGCAGTTAAAGCATTTTCAGCAGTCAGTGTCTTAAGTGTAAAAACGCCTCATCAGCCGTTTTTTGTTGCTGTGCTAACAGCTAGTGTTGTAGTCAAGACCACGTTAATCGAGATCGAGACATGTCCGAGACCAGATTGCACCGAGACCAAGACAAGACCAAGACATTTAGGGATCAAGACCGAGTCTAGACCAAGACCAAGGCAGGGCAAGACCGAGACAGGACCAAGACATTTAGGGATGAAGACCGAGACAAGACCAAGACCATATACAGTTGTGCTCATAAGTTTACATACCCTGGCAGAATTTGTGATTTTTTTGGCCATTTTTCAGAGAACGTGAATGATAAGAGAAAAACATTTTTCACTCATGGTCAGTGGTTCGGTGAAGCTACTCTTTGTATATCATAAAGACAACAGAAACTACTCAAGAAACCATAGATTCTGCCAGGGTATGCAAACTTATGAGCACAACTGTATATCAATGAAAAATCATCATGAGAGTTAACAAAATAAAAGACTTGTTCATTTTATTTCTCTCTGATCACAGTAATTACAGGAACACAGAGTGCATCAGTGGTGGTCTTGATTTAAAAAACAGAGTTCGCCCAGTCCGAGACCAAGGCAAGACTGAGTAAAAACGCTTTCAATTGTGAGACGAGACCAAGCTCTTTAATAAGTGAACTCAAGACCAGTCTCGAGACCAAGACCAATCTCAAGTACTACAACACTACTAACAGCATTCTCAGATCAAAACAATGAACTTTCTGAACAATGTTGGTTCTTCAATGTCACTTCTGCCTCATTGACGAATCAAAATCCAGATGGGATGTTTTTTAAACAAGTAATATAAACAAACATGTACAATATAATTCATATACAAAATTTTGACTGGCAGCAACTGGAACTTATGGAGGGGAACTCTTAGTTAATGGAGTAGTCAGTGGAGAATATGTCTACACAGAAAACAGCATAAACAAGTACTTTTTAATAACTCTTACAGAGCTAATTTGTAAATAACAAAAGGGCTCATGGTTAATATGTTCCTTTAATATTAGGTGTAACATATATGGAATTAATGCATTGTACAATGAATAGATAAAAACTTTGGATAGTCCATAAAGTCATGTATATGTCAACCCCTATACATAGCCTCCATAGACCTCAACAAAGCCTTTGATTCTGAACCGATAAGCCCTCTGGCTGGTTCTCGCAAAAAATGGCTGTATGAAAAAGAACCTCACCACGCTGCAGAAGACAAACTCTGACTAAAAAAAAGAGAGATCCTCCATTAAAAAGTCCCAAACAAAATGAATACCACCTCTACTTACCCCTGCCCACAATGCACTAAAGTATGCAGGTCTGGTATCGCCCTCTGTTCCCGCCAGAAGACCCAGAAGGACAGTCATGCTCGCCCCTGAGTGGGCACCAATGATGACATCAAAAATGTCACTCACTTTGAAGTGTCACTCATCACTTTTTGACATTTCAAAGAACAGTAACTTGGTTTTATTTTGTTGCTCTTTGTAGATTCATTGTAGATTCAACAGAGGTGGGTTGCAGCAGCATTCATGGCCACACTGCTTTCTCTGCCTCACAGTGATTTTGGCGAGGCAGTTTGCACACATTGAAGCCCAATGATCTCACTAATATAAAATATACAAGTGTTAACATCCTTTTAATATACATTATATTAAAATGTTCAGGTTGAAGGCGCCGTGTTTCCCTCCACATGTTGCCCAGTGAACGTGTTAGCAGGTCTGTTCGGGGTTAATGACCAATAAAAACAGTAGCGCTCCACGTGTCACTCCTGTAAAACTACTTGGCCCACATCGTAAAGCAGGTCACAGCTCTGGCACACAGGTGCCATTCATCTGCAGGCCTAAGGTGTGAGTGTGAGTGTGAGTGTGTGAGTGTGAGTGTGTATTTGTGTGTTTGCTGTGCTGGGTTTGCATTAGCACTTGAACGTATGTTTGTGTTTGTTTGCTGGTGGTCTCTAAATGGTTTCTTGTCAGGAGCACTTTTTAATAATCAAGCAAAGAGGCACTTTATTCCTCTCCTCACCCACGCCATGATAGACAAAGTGACTCATTCTCCCCATTATGTTTCCATCTCCATCAGGATAACAGCCGCCCACCTTGAGCCTCTTCACCTTGTGTACAACAAGAATGCAAATTGTGATATTCGGTCCCATCCTTCCTTTTCTCCTCTTCCTCTTTGCCTCTCTTCGCTCTCTATCTAGAGATAATGACTTCCATACGTTTTAATATCGAGAGTGAAAAGGGGAATGCTCTGAGTGGAAGAGGAGGAGGAAATCTTTAGATGAGCTTCTGTTAAGTGGCTCCATATGCCCAGCAGTGCGCGTCTGTGAGGGGGGAGAGGGTCTGGCTGGTTTGAGGAGAGTAGAGCTGTTCGCCTCCTCTCCACAGTCTGATAATTGAGCACAGACAAATAACAGAGACAGAGACTGACTCGATCACCCAACTGCACTCTCACACCTCTTGGCTTCCTGCGTTTGTTTGACTTGCAGTGATCCAACTTTCACCTCCAGCTCAGAGAGAAAAAGCTCCCTCTTCAAAATGCATGAGAAGTTTATAAAACTCAAAAGAACAAACTTTCGATACAGAAGCTTCCTGTTCAGACCCTCTGAACATGTTTCAGTTTCTCTGGAGAAGATTTTCCATGCTCAGCGTTTCGACTGTGTGCACTTGAACTGTGGACTCCTCAGTAGGATGCCTCAGGAAGTTGTGGCTTTATTTTTCCAAACAGTTTCTTCTTGCAGCTTACTCAAATTTATAGTCCCTTCAACAAGAGAAAATAGATGCAGTCTCCTCACTATACTCCTGAAAGTCTGCCCACCTGGCTGGACTCACAGGAGATTGTCCTTTTTGATAAAACTTTTGGCAGAGATGGCTCAATGAATAACATCTAAGTAGGTTATATATCACAGACACCTATGGCACACTGCAACTGGGGAATATGTGTGATGGATGAGTGGCCTTCGCTTTCTGGGACCCCAGAAAGCAGTGGAAAAGTGTAGGGAAGAGGAAAATCACATCCATATGTCATAACTTGGACAGGCAGGCAGACAGGCGAGGCAGGCAGGAGGTGCAGTACGTCTCGGAGCACCTAAACACAAACACAGAGGAACCTCGGGGCACTGCTGACCTGTCCTGTAACACAAACAGACAGTGGAAAAGGAACAATATGTGCATGCATGTGTGAATACCTCACATATAGCACTACATCTAACCCCCCCTCTGCTGCTGAGATGGAGGCCTGTTCGATGACCCCAATGGTCACCTTCTTTAATCATCTGTGTCTCTGTTTTCAGGGTCCTCCTGGCCCACATGGAAACCCTGGGCGCCCCGGACCTCCAGGAGTGAAGGTACAGGATCTAAGATAAACAGCTTAATGTTGAATGCTAACTGTCTGTAGGAGTTGGTTTATTTTGACATCAGAATAAAGGGAAATAGACTGTACATTTTTTAAACTAAGTCTATTGACACTAGAATCTAACTTTATGTGCATGTATAGGTGATTTTGGTTAGCATCAATTTGCAGTTGAATATTTGATCACCATTAGGGCTACAACCGGCAAATATAATCATTGCCTAAAAGTTTGCAATCAGCTTCACTTTGAATTGATGAGTTGCTCTATAAAATGTAAACAAAAAAGATAACATAGTCCTTTATTTGTCTCACAACAGGGAAATTTAAGGTGTTACAGCATTTAAGTAGATAGTGCAAAACATTATAAAGTAAACAAGAGCATATACTGCAAAAATTTAAAAAGTTATTAGCAATTAAAATTAAAGAAGTCAAAATAAGCATATCTTACGACATATATACACAACCAAAAAAGTAAATTTACAAATATTTACAACCAGTGACGCGGTGAAAAATGTGCACAGACTTATAGCATAGTATAAAACAATGTACAGAACAGAACTGAGAAGATGGGCAGAAAAAACTTAAAAGGTTCAACTCTTAAACAGTGTCCCCTTTCACACATGTATGACTCATCTGAAAATGTTCTGACTTTATTCAGAGTATACTATATGTGTGAATGCAAATGGATGCATTTTTCACCCTGCCTTTCTCAGGACTTTTCCCACCAGTCCCACCTAGTAAAATTTCTGCAGAGTCAGAGTCATCTGATGTTTGAACTAGGGATGCTCTGAAGGGACAACACTTCTAGTGGTTTAAAAATAACTTTAAATTCAAACAACTAGTCAAAATTAAGCACAATTTATTTAACATGGCTAAACACGAAGCACAGAGCCTGCAGGTTAACAATGCTGTTTGATGAGTTTGGCTAGGGTTTGCAGAGCTAGCACCACCATCCTCCAATCCTCCTGGTTACACTATAGTCGATCATGTTTACCTTACACTGCCTACACACAAGTTTATCTTTTTAACATCTGGGTAACAGAGCATTATAGCATTATGCTAGTAGTTATTAACCAGAGCTACAGGGCCACTAGTTGCAGGTGGCTGTGCTACAGTATAGACACAACATCTAGGAGGCATTTCTTGCCTACACCAACTAGAGTATTTATATTTGTTTAACCAATGGGTAATTCTGGTGCCAACAAGTGAGGTTGATGAGGTGATGAGGTTTAATCCACTAAACATGCACATTTCTAGAGTGAATGCAGTACGTAATAGTCTGGAAAATGAACTGCAAACAATGAGCTCTGTCATCTTTGCTGCTCGCCCCAGTTGTCTTGTTGAATTGTGAAAAGTTACTTAAACATGATGCAGTGATATAAACTTAATAACAGTCACAATTACAGAAGACTCCTCCTTTTCCTCCTGCATGCACTCTAGGCCGTCCGCTTGAGGTGCATCAGCAGCAGCAGGTTTCTAAAGATATCAGGATCTGAACATTCAGAAGTCATCTGGATGTCTTTTATGTGTTCACATCTCAGATATAGTCATTGATTAACAAAACAATCACATTTTAGAAGCTAGAGTCAGACTATTTCTTTACTTAATAATACTACCTCAAGTAATTTAACCATGAAACAACAACATGGCAATTAAACTAAGCAAAAATCAATACAGCTCTACAACAAAAACAAAAACAACAACAACAACAACAACAACAACAACAACAACAGCAACAACGACAACAACAACAACCTGGCTGGAACTTTATTGCATCCTAGACACACTCAACAATGTTCTGAAAAAACTACAGGGTCCATCTGTTGTGGAAAATAACTTAAGCAACTCTATATATTTTCACTCCTTTAATGATTTATGTGTTCAGTGGGACCTAATGGTCCTGGAGGCTGGGAGCCAAAGACAGAGTGGGGAAGTCTGAGTGATGGACCCACACAGTGTTTGTTTAGGTCTTTCCATGGGATTTGTTGTGAAGGAAATATACAGAATAACAGAATATGCTGTTGGTGGTTTGTTTACATCAAGAAAACAAAAGGGAGAACAAGAAGTCTGGATTTTGTTCTATAATGAACTGACAATCACAGAAATGAGTTCTAGTGTTTGTTTAACTCAAAAGTAGAAATAATTGCATCTTCCTGCTGTGTTTGGTCAGAAAGTCAAATAGGGACTTAAGGTAGCTGCTATACATTCAGTTATTGTAGTGTCTTCTAGCTCATGTGTCTCCCCTTGTGTCAATAATATAACAAAGACATTAAAACAACAATGGAATGATGAAAAATGGCAGTGTAAATAAAAATGGCTGGTTCCCCTTGTGGGTTTTCATCTCGGTCCAGTGTTTGTTTGTAATTTCACTGAGTTTGCATGTCTGAGGTCAGATCCTCTTGGCGTGACAGTACAACTCTTCAGCCTCTTAAAAAGTCATTTGCTTCCCTTCAGGACAGAGCAGCAGTTTTAGTCTTTCTGGCTCACTAATTTGCAAGTACTTGACATCAGTCTGTGTTCCAGCTGATTTGAATTGTCAACACAGAGGGATATTTTTCGCTCCGTAATGCGCCAATCTGATATCACAAAGGAGTCTGTATGTTAGACTCTGCTGGAATAAAACCCCAAATCGCTCATATTTCAGGTGCGTGCCGAATCCATTTGAATGCATTGGCTTTCTGCATTTTCCACACTGTCTTTGAACATTTAAAAAACATAATGGATGCCATGCTTTGGCTCACTTTAACCAAGGGAAAAACCATAAGTCTTATATCGTACATATGTGTTACTGGAACCCAACCAAACCTGGCCCGGCTCACTTTGACCCATTTGCACACAAACCTCAAACAGCAGACAACCTTGTCTGGCACAGCTCCCTGCCAGAAGAAAATGAGCAAGCAGGATGAAAACATGCTGTGTTTCAGCCGAGTTTTGTTTTGAATATGACACTTTATCTGGATGTAATGTTGATTAATGGAGACAAGATGATGATCAATCTACCTCCTGCTGAATGTAGCTTCCAATTAGGTCTTAAATGAAACGAAGGAAGGCATGAAATGTGTGTTTGATCAGTGGAGACACAAGTGTCTATTATGGTCTTGAGTTTTGAGAAGAAATTACCTCCTTTAGCCTCTTATTCAGTCAAAAGTCTTCAGATGATGTCGTTGAGGCAAAAATCTTTTCCCAGTACGAAGACAGATCTCATGAATGTATGTAGCTTTTGGCTGGAGTTAAACTCTCGGCTCTTTTAAAAAATCTGTCTGCAGAAAATTCCCACCAAGGCTTTTTGATGCCAAGTTGGTAAAACAAACACGCAGGTTTGAATGGTTTGATGGGTTGATGGGAACTTTTAAGAAGAGTATGCCTTTCCAGCTTTGACTGCACTGAAGGCTTTTGTACTTAAAGATCTGGAAAAGTAGGACAGCATCCTCCTCAAAAAAATAGAACTTGCAGCAAAGTTGGTCTCAGTACAAGATATCTCTCCGTGCCGTGCTTCAATTTGTGGAATGACATGTTGCAATCAGCTGAAGCGGATACTGTCTCATCTTTTCCCTCCGTATTCTTGTTGCTTCGTATGATTAGCACTAATACAAGCAATTATAAATTTCATGAGTTGCTCCCTGACCAGTGTGATTGATCGTTAAATACTGACCCAGAACGCACTGCCAGGATCCCCGCTGCCCGAAAAGGGAGAAGAATGCACACAGTCACTCCCCATCACTTCTCGCCAGCTTGGTGTAAACTGAGTCACTAAAGGGCATAAACGGACTTCACTTTAGTGTAAATAAACTGCTTGGCTGACTTATAAGAAGGATGAACTCATAACTCTGACGGTGTAAATGCTAACAGCGAACTCCTCTGCACCTTGTGAAGAAGAATGCTTTGGCAGTGCAGCAAATATGTGGTGAACGTTGGTGCAGATGGAGGGAAAAGTTTCTCTTGAAGAATAAGAAATAAAATGTTTCTGTTTTTGTTCCAGGGGCAAAAAGGAGATCATGGACTGTCCCCTGGTCTGGCCCCTAAAGGACTTAAAGTATGCACTTTGTCATCTTTTCTTTTACAAAATGAATACATTTTTTGCAAACTCAGTTATGCAAATTACCCCGGCTTATAAAGTGTGACCTAATTTGTCTGTTTCAGGGAGAGCCTGGTGTATTTGGCCCTCCTGGACTGCCTGGCCAAGCTGGACGGAAGGTAGAAAATTGTATTTACTCTCACAAACTCATGCCTCATGTCTGTTTATGTGTGTGTTTAAATCTACAAGGAAGCTGCTGATACACAACAGATACCACTGGCTTTGTCCCATATGTGTAAAAGTTCATGTTGCACTCGTTTGTGCCTGCTCGGTTTCTGTTCTAAAAATGTTTTCCAACATAAATCAAACACCTTGAATGAATGAGAATCTGAATGAGCGGAGTTATGTATATCAAGGATCACTAAATCAAATGTACACTCTCAACCCCCCGGCCCACTCTTCAACTGCCTTGAAGGTGGAAAATCTGTGATATAGCAGCTTTCAGAAGCTCCAGCCAAACATGGATGTTTGAGCTCTTGTTTGGAAAGCAGCCGCACATAATGCAGGCGTCAGGGAGCACACCTGTGTTCTGGTTCCCCTGTGGGTTGAAATACTAAAGGTATGAATATCTCAGCTGTTACATCATCTGCATCACATGCCTTCAAAGTGATGAAGGAAATGGAGGTGAGCTGAAGTTTACAGAGTGAAACTTTTTGCTTTCTTCAAATGCGTGTTATGTCACTGACTCTGCAGAGAACAGTTCCTGTAAAAGTAGGACAAGTTCTGAATGTGATTTAGCTCTATGATCTGGTCCTGCTCTGGATTGTTTGTCTACATTATTTGACTTCTTAACATGCCGCTGAGCGGGGTTATCCTGGCAGAGAGTGATGGTAAGCAGCATGTTTTTCCATGGCCTTGTGCATTTTATCCTTGGCCTTTCCCCAAAGCCAGTTATCCCCCTCACAGTAATTACGCATCTCAAGTGGGCCAGAGCCGGCTCGATTTCCTTCAATGCAGAGTGAGCAAATTACATAGTACTCCTTAACCCACTTTGTTTTTCCACATTGTTTTCTTTAAGACAATGTTTTTGCATTGCTGCTTCTTTCTTGCACGTGAGTATAATCTGATGGCTTTTTGATCAACATTTCTTGTCCTAAAGCAGTTTTAAAAAACTTTAAAACCTGCTTCTATTAAAGAATAAAGCTGAAAATAATCTTTATTTGTGCTATTTTCAACAAATCCCATGTAAAGACCAGCAGCAGCTTTGCAGTATTATGTCTCTCAATACTTCCAACTAACCCTATCCTGTCTGGGCTACTCAGCCTAAGGCCTCTCTGGAAATGGAAATCCTTACAACAGCTCAGATACATTTACAGATTTAATAGAAAAGGCTCAGAAATGTTCTAAAACTGGAAGTTACTGTAGCTTTCAGCAAAACATTTTAAACAGGGGAAAAAAAGTTTAGATATTGGGAACTAGTGATTATTTTCAGCTGCAGGATGGTTGATAACTTTGACGCAAGATGAGCTTAGAGTTATAGTTTGTATTTGTGGTATTTGTATCTTTTGCTTTGTGGTTTTATGCACAAATGTTGAAATTCATTATATGATCAGAGTATTAGGCAGATGTGAGGTTGCATTATAGACAGGAACACCTGATCAGTGTGCAGTGTGAAGATGTAGGAACATGTATGTGTAAACACAACAAAATAAATCGCTGACATTTCTCAAAATATAGCGTTCACTTACACTAAGGTTTGTTTCTTAAAATGAGATATGTGGTAAAGTTGACCCCATCTGCAGCGGCTGATAGCCTAGCTTCTAAGTCCTGGTTTCTCATCAAAGACGCCGAGCTGACCTGAATACCCTGTGTGGTAATACCCTCACTATTGACAGATACCTCATACAGCCCTACTTCTGAAAGACCGACTATCCTTTTAAGATCAGGCTCATCAAAGGGGAGGAAGATAGATAGATCTTTATTTGTTCTTAATAAGGAGATTTTTTGTCACCGTCTGTACAAGAATACATGTATAAAACACAAATAAACAATAAACATCCACAGCCTCACAACAATGGTGCACATCACCCCACATATATACACGCCGGACCATTGTGAAGATGCTGTCCAATTGAACTTAGGGCTCATTGATTCTACCTTGCTCCATGATAATGCTCCTTAATTACCTATGTGACGTTTGATTATTTCATTGACTTGTTCACAGCAACAGGAAACAATACACTTCCTTGTTTCCTTTCCTTCTGAGAGAAGGTTAAGGAACAATGCTGACTTTTTTGAGCACTAACAAAACTGTTAGACTCAAATGATTAGGATATATCAGGCTCCTCTGCACTGTAAGTAGTCATACCTCAGTTTGGGGTTTACGTCTTTTCATTGGATTAGTTTAACAGTATGGAAAAAAACACCAATTTTTTCTTTAAATTCATACCTTTCCTAAGACAGATCTTTACCGTGCCACTGAGAAGTGTTGATTTTCATGTCAGGTTGATTTGAGGAAAGAATACATTTATTTCAAACTGAGCCAGTAGACTGTAAGAGATACTGTATCTCTTTCTCACTGTGTTTATAGTAAAGAGCAGTGAAATGTTTGCTGGCTGTCTGCAGCAGCAGCATCAGCAGCTCAATCCTATAAACAACAACCTCTCAAACTCTCCCACAACAACTCCTGCCATCTTTGCTTTTAGTTACCTCCTGACTCTGGAAGGGGCAGAAGTAAGCTGTTTATATCCATTTCAGAGATTCACAAATGCACCCAAATGTATCCTGTTAGCAGGAGGAAAACTGCAGAAACAGCACTTAGACCATTGTGAGACACACAAACTCACCACAGAAACCCAAATATATGAAATTCATTCCTCAATTTTCCAAACAAGGGGACCCACCCTTCTGTGTGAGTGGCAGTGAGTCCCCACAAGCTACATTAGAAACTGAAGGAGTTAATGTGAATGTCATTTAATGCAGCTTGAAGACTCCTTTGTTGTGCGTGAAATGAGAACAAAGAAAGGCAAGTCTGCACTGAAAATCACTGCTGCGTTACCTGACACTCTGTGTTCTGGCAACATCTGTTGAGATAAACAAAGCCTTAAAATCTTGTGGAAAATATCCTCTTCTTCATAATTACACTCACCAGTTTACCGTCACATTTGTGGTCTGCTGTCAAAATAAATGATAGAAAGAAACATAACTGAGCGATGGTACTGTGAAAGGTCAAAGTAAGGTTTCTGTTTCACATGTTTTGTGAATGCAGATCAGAGAAGTGATGAGAAAACCTTCTGCCCTCTCTCCGACTCTTAAAACAAAAGTACACACGCCCCTGTCCTCATTTGGGACACAATAGCATGAGTGCAATAATGCATTGGCCGGAGCTCCAACAGTCTGTTATGTAATCATACAAGCGCTGACTGTGAAAAACCATCTGGTCGGCTCAAGGCTCCTTTTTGAACTGAAGTCTTCCCCACCACACTGAGTGGAGGAAGACCTCTACCCACCGGGTGAGTCATAGAATGGGGAGTCATGGGAAAAAGCTGATATTACTTCTGGCGATTATGGTTATTGAGAAACTCTACTGGGTGTGGACCGACATCCTGGCAGAGATTAAGTTTGAGTAACAGGCTTCTTTTCTCCGCGTCTGATGATTAGCTCAGGTGGGATTCCCGTTCGTCTGAACAAGTCTTTTTTTGACCTTGATGACACACACATCCCCGCAAGTAACTGCTGACAGACGTACAAAGTATTAAACTGCATTTTGTATCCAGCAACCTTAGACAAGCCAATCAGCCTGGCTCTGCTGAGAGCCACCAGACACCTCATTGCTTGCAGCTGCTCCTAACTCACTTAGAGTTTTTTGATCATACCACAAGATCGAAAGCCAAAACTCCTTACAGGGCAGTTTTGTATTCAAATTACGCTGAAATTCCATCATCTGCCACAGATGAAGCCAGACATTTGTTCTCTTGTCTGCTCCGGTAAAACTCTGACCTGTTGTTGCTTTATGGACCCTTCTTGCAGAGTTTTGTGCTCATTTCTTTGGCCCGCTGCCAGAAAAAGCCCTCCTCACTGTGGGAAATGTGTAAAGATGTCATGGTGAGGTTGCCTTGGAGTCAGGCAGCGGTCTGCACTGTAAAGTTCGGAGAAACCTGTGTATGTGTGTGTGAGCGTGTCAAACCAAAACACATTGGAGAGTATTATATTCTTGGATCAGTGTGGCTGTTACACCGCCAGCTCTTGATCATGGCATGTTGGAAAAGTGCTCTGCTTTTTATTTTCTGTGCAGCCGTAAAGTTTTCCTTCCTGCTCCTTGAGGTTGTGTAATGACATTTTCTACCTTTATTTGCTAATTTGTGAAAGAAAAACCTTTGGGGCTTGCAAAGTAGAGATACGGGTCTGTTCAAGGTTTTTAGATAAAGATACAAGAACACAACCTCCAGTGCTGAATAATATGCATCATGTATTGCAAGTTAATGCACCAATCCAGTACCATAAACACAAGGAAATCATTAACTCAATGTGTGATATTTGCAGATCAATAACAAACAGCAACAGTGTGATGCTAGCAGAGAGTGTAGTGATAGTCAGAGCTAGCGATATGCACACAATCAGTGTTTTTCAACATCACTGAGTACTGTAACATTGCAGTGGTACATTAGTCTGTATATGAGCATCTGGGAAAAAGGTTTGAACTGTCTCCTTGCATGATGATTTACATTGCATTCAGCAAACTCTGCAACATGCTGTTTCCATGCAGCTGTGCAACACTTCCTAGTACCACCTGTTTTAATCATGTGGACTTTACAACCCCGCAAGCTTCAGGTACGGTAGTTAGTCGAGCTCTGCCTGTGGTAACTTTGATAGTTGGGAGATATGCATGCACTATCTTCTATCAATTCAACTGGAGTCGTTCTTCACACCACTGCTGGTCACCTGTTGTCTTGAATGAAGAGTCCTTTCAATCAAAGCAGCATTTTCCCATTTATGAACCACACTTTTCTTTAAAAGATGGTTGTAACCTCATGAGTTACAGTTTTTATAATGTCACAAAAGTGTATGTTTTGTATGTAAAATTTGTTTGAAAGTCAGTTCGTGTAGTGTCCTGTTAACTGTCTTGTGACATTCTGTAATTTTAAATCTTGTTTTCTTATTTTTTATGCAAGTACCTGCCTTAGGACTACGGATTAAATTTAGCTATTGTGCTAATAAAAAGATGTGAATGAGGCTCCAGTGCAAGTTCAGTCAGGAAGACTATACTCCACATGTTATTTCATTTTTCCTTTCCCTTTATTGTGCTTCATGTGTGGACTCTTATTTCCTGTAGTCATCACCTGGTTATATCTATCTAATAGCACTGCAACTCACCCTCATTGTTCTCTCTTCCTTCGGTTCATTCATTCATTCATTTGATGAGTTCATTTTCACAATCTTTGTAGAATAAATATTATCTTTACTCCATTAACTTGTCTCTCCTGATTGAAATAGTGGCCATGGTCTGCATCGCTATGTACTGCAGCATGCTTTGCGCAATGAAGAGGCCCCTTCTTCTTCCTTGTAGCACCATCTTCACAGTTAAACACAGTGACAAAATGACGCACCCTTTTCTGCGTTTTACACTGGAACACTGGTTGCAAAGGTATATAAGTAGCAGCCCACATTTTTGATTTTCAAAAAAGTATTGAAAGTGCATCTTATTTTTTGGTACATTTTAATACCATTATTAAAGAGGTACTCTGTGACAAACAATGCTTAAGTCCAGTTATTAAAATATGTATCCAGAAGGAAAGGAAAGTTGTGTAGTGTGGAGAATGAAAATCAAACCTTTATTTTCTGCTGATGAAACTCTTGTCAGTTGTTCTGTACCCAGATGGAACTCTCCTGTTTTTTCCAAACTTTGTCTGCTTGCTGCAGACTCGATCTGGTGTGTGTTACACAAATTAAGAGTGTTTCCTCTTCATGGAGAACGATAACTAATCTAGAATATGATCCTTTGCCATCTATCTGTCAAACAAAGGATTAACAGAACTGGGAAAGCTGTCCAGTTTTCTGGAGTCCAATTCCAACACGCATGCACACACCTTCATATTGCCTCTAAGGACTGACTTCCTCTCTGTACTTTTACTGTACTCAGCTGTATTGGCCTTTTTTGCTGGAAGGCACAGACGCATTCTTTTGTCCTTTTGTGGCTGCAGAGCTTTGGCTCCAGCATGAGACTCATCTATTCCAAAAATCCAGCCTGAGATGTCCAACTTGAAGCACATTGAGTCAGTAGAAGAATAGACTAATAATCATCAATAAAGAAGTTTGCAGAGCTGAAGTGTAGCAGCGGCTGATTAAATTACTGTGGACAATGGACCAGCATCTGGCTTCACTTGTCCAAGGCTGCAGGAGACAAAAAAGTGATGAGTTTTTTTGTCCTCGTCAGGATTTTATTTGACTCAGGAACAGGCTGTGACCATTAATAAATGCTCGTTGCACCCATTTGTGAATGCATAAGTCTCCTTGTGATAGTTTAAGTAGTGTAAACTCTTGCATCACAATGACCCCAGAGGTTTGAGTCATAGTTTATTTGTTTTTTTAACTGGGAACCTGCTTTGAAATATTTCCTAAAGTTAAATTATAAACTTATAAACTTGTTTGAGTTATGATGATGACTGGACTAGTATTTGCCATTTTATTAACATTGGTTGCAGCGTGCCAGCATGATCACTCAGCAGTTTTCCCTCATCTTATAACCCTGCTCTACCAACAGATGGGTCCATCATTTGATTTGCAAGTCCCCCAAAATCTTGATTGAAATTCTGCTCAAGTCCAGAGTTATTGGTTTTATTTTATTGACCGTACTTGATTAAATTTGAATAAATAAATACATGAATACATAAATAAATAAATAAATAAATAAATAAATAAATAAATAAAGTGAGTGTAGAAAATAAATATTGGTTGAAATGAAGGAGAAAAAACAGAGTTTTAACAGAGCAGTTTTACATGTATGGAAATATATATTCTTGCATAGAGCTGAATCAATACCACGGTCATGTTAATGAGTAAAAATACAAAATGTTGATCTCCATCCACGAGGCTGTTAGCTTAGATTAACATAAAGCCTAGAAATGGAGGGAAACAGCGAGCCATTGCATCTGGCCAAGAACAACAACCGACATTTTTTTACACTTCATGAACCACTCATAAAATGTTAATTTGTAATATTTAGTGCTGGTAGCTAAATCCTGAACTTTGGACAGAGTCAGTGAAGCTGCTTCAGACATTTTCCATTTGTGCTAAGCTAACAGCCTCTTGGCAGTAGAATCATATTAAACAGACTGACACTGGAACCGATTTTAATATTTCAGCATGGAAGTACATAACCATTTTTTATGATGTGGAACCATTCATTTAATGGAAATTTAAAGAGTACTCATGAGGATGTAGCCCACATTTGTAGGCTTTAATTAACACTTGGTAGAATAACAGTGTCTTCTGAACAGTTTAAGAGTCCAATGTGAGTCTGGGTCGAGTGGTCTTTCTGAATATTCATTACAAAGAGGAGTGCTGTTGGACTGTATGAGCCTGGACTGACCTTTTGGTTGTGTAGAAAACACATTTAATTTACTGCCATTAGATTCAGACTGATCCTGTTGGCGTGTTAACAAGTGCTTCGAGAAAATCTAACCAGAAAATAACCAATGCAGCGTAAGAAGCCAACCACAGGAGAACCAGAGCAGCATAGTTATCCAACTTTATCAGCGGTCAAAGTAACTTCGGTATCTCTCTTACTTTTCTAGGTTCATCCTGGACAGATGTCGGTTAGACTCTGATGTTGTCTGTCCTCCCTTCGATGATTCCTTGAAAGCAAAACATGACAGTCACGGCACATGAACACACATGGAGGTGGAAACTTGGTGCCAGAAACTGAATACAAAATGAAGACAGTCTTTATCAGTTTAGTCCTCTGCTCCATCTTCTGAGTCTGAATGCAGTCAGAGCTTGAGTCAGAGTCCAAGTCGGGGCTCCAGTCCAAGTTTGAACAAGATTACTATGGTTATTTTCTCTATGTTGTCTCAATAATATCTGTGTCAAGAAGTGGCCAGTCAGTTTCGTTATTTTCCTGACCCCACTAAAGTCTTTCAGTATTGCTGCGCTCTTCTTCCTCACTACTGTCATCCAGGCCTACATTATCTCAGTGCTCTGCTTTACATCTGTACTACCAAATAATTCACTGGAGGACATTTTTAATCATCATGTACAGACTCCTGCTGCAGACTTGGAACTGTTCAGTCTGGGCCTCTTGATGGTGAGATGCTTGTTTACACTGCTCAGAAGTTTTGTACATCAGCCTCTGGATGCCTGCGGTTAACTCGCTCTGCTGCAGACAGGACAGGGCAGCTGGTGGCTAATGACTTCACACTTGAGGGGATAGATGTGTTCTTCCCCTCACATGACTCTATCTTCACTGTAGGCCTTGATTGTAAAAAGATTAATTTGTTTTGTTTGCAGCTGGCACGCTCATTTGAGTCCACAGGGCATGAAGGTGACCATTAATTACTCTTTTGGGTTCATTTGTTCCTGTCTAATTGGCTTACGCTTTAATTAATGGAAGATTGCCGTGAATTGTTTTGTCAGAGTGCATTCATGGCAACGATTAGACAAACTCACGGCCAAGCAGCTGTGCTGCAACAATAAATAAAAACGCCATTGTTCTTGTGTAGCATCGTAAAGTGTTTTATTCAGGGTTAACCAGCCATTGCTGCTGATAAGTGGTCTATTTGTTTCACAGCTATTACATTTGTCCTTGCTGTGGAACCTTTAAATCCCAACTCTCCAGGTCTTTATTAAGTCATTTTAGTGAATATTTTATATGGAAACAAAGTCAAGTTCCTCAAAGGTGATTTGGAAAATCATTCAAGAGAATTTCAACTGCTGCAGTGTTGACTGAAATGGTTTTAGCTCAACATAATTAACTTTATATTCACAAACATCCTGTTAAATCTGACCATGGACTTCATATTTATTCCTTAAAGCTGGGGTTGGTAGTCAGATTTAGACACACTTTTTGTTATACTGGTTAAAATGATCTTTATGTCCTGATGACAATCAATACATAATGTGTTCTTAAAAAAGAGTGAAAAAAAGCAGCTATCGACAGCCGGAGTAAACCTGGGAAAACACCAACCAATCCCTGCCTTTGGGAGCCAAATTATGAAACCAATCAAATTCCGTTCTGCCGTTCTGCCCGCCTCCTGCGCTTACATTTCATGTTTGTTGGGGTTTTTAACTTTCACTATGATAATGTTTGGTGTTTTCTTACCACTGAGTGAGACAGGAGTTGAAGTAGTGCAAAACACAAATGATGTGCTGAGGACCGGTTTTGAATCAGTCAAGATCATATGGTCTGAGCTCCTGCATGTGAGCAGGGGCGTCATTTTGGAGGAGCTCATGCTGGTTTTCCGTGACTACCAACCCTAGCTTTAAACGAACATTACCTTTTTCTTTTTCCCTAAAGTGCATCATTTAGGGTGGAGTTTCCTGCCTTCTGATCATAATTTAACCAATGACATGAAACTGCTCATCACTCATGTTGGATGTAAACAACTCTAACTGTTGGTTTTCTTCTCAACAGGGACAAAAAGGTCACCCTGGTCCTTCTGGTCTACCCGGTGAATCTGTGAGTACTTCAGTTTTTTGAATCTTTGAAGCATTTTATTGTAAATGATTAATTTCCTCTTGTGTATAAAACATAATACAGATCATTTCTTTATCAGTTATGCCAATATTCTGCCTAATTTGTGATGTTGCTTTTGTTTGATGGCTCTGAAACAACTGCATCACTAATTATATTGTATGTATGATGGTCCCCTTTTTGGTTCAGCAAATATGGCACAAAAATCTTGAATAGGGACTTGAGTTGTATTAAAAAACCATCAGGGGGCGCTTGTGGCCTAGCGGTCTAAGCGCCCCACAGTACTTGTTGCAGGGGTCGTCGGTTCGATTCCCGGACGGTCGAGCATTTCCTGCATGTCTTCCCCCGCTCTCTACTCCCCACATTTCCTGTTTCTCTTCAGCTGTCCCATGAAATAAAGGCAAAAATGCCAAAAATATAACTTTTAAAAACCATCAGGTACCTCTGAGGTAACATGCATCATTAACACTTTGTATTTCTTCTCCTTTCTTTTTATTCTGAACATCATGAGTAACCCAAAGTGAACAAAACTGTGATTTCTTCTTATGTGCCTGACACCATTCCTCCTCCATGCAGGTGTTATCATGCTCACCATGTTATAGCTGTTTGTCAGTGTTTGTTTACTCGTAAAAAAGAAGAGCCAAGAACCTGCAGACAGAGTTCCCATCAGAGTACAGCATGCCTTCCCATTTAAAGTTACAAAACAGGCAAAATGAAGGTAGTGACAGAGTGGAAGTCTTAACACACTCACCAGAGCAATAAAAAAAGAGGTGTGCGAAAAGAGAGTTATAAAAGGGAGAAGAGACATTAGACGCTAGTTGTGCTGGAATCTTGGCGGGAAGGGAGCAGAAGAAGTTTTTGGCAGAGGAACAACTGGGCTAAATAGTTTGGACACCCCTAGGTCATTCCTCCTCCTCCTCCTCCTCGTTTTCTCCCTCCTTCCTGAGCCCAGATCCGGTGTACTATCTTTGAGAAAAATGTGCTGTGTCACAACGATAAAGAAGGCCTCTCCAGAGATGAAGCAGTCTTTGCTGTGGAAAATGACTCAAATAGAAAAAGGTTTAACAAGCAGAGGAGTCTGTGAGGATGGGTTCTTGAGTTCATCCTGAGAGTTGTTATTTTGGTTAATGAGCTTGACTTGATTATTTTCTTATTCAGTGATGACAAGTGGCGACACCTTGTGCTAGAAACACATTACTTCTGGGTGACTGAACACGGTTTAATCTCAGTGTTTCTTTGTAAATCAGTTTGTGTAACAAAGGAGTTGATTGAATTTTCTTCCTGGTAAAACCTGCACTCAACCCGTGTCTGGTATAACCCTCTTTACTCTAAATCACACTGTAATAACTTTTTTAAAGCCCATTCTGAAATGTAAAGTTGCCATGACTCGAAATAGTCTTTCTAACAATCCCACAATGCAACACTTTGCAATTGATTGCTCATAAAGAGTAACCAATTGACTGATTTTGAACACAGCCCTTTGTTTACGTTTTTCATCTTCTTCCCTGTATTTAACTTGCACATTTCTACATCTTGGCATGCTACCGCCACCAACTGTCGGTCAGTGAAATAGCGTGGTTTGCACAAAACATTTGGGTTATTACCATCTGCACTCTGCAAGAATGTGCACAGCATCACTTGTCTGTTCCTTTTTCTCATGAAAAGATTAGAACAAAAATTAAATCCCACCCATCAGAAAATGAAACAATAATCAGGTTTACATTTGTACCATTACAGAAAGTGAGCAGGTCTTGCTTGTCCTGTAAGGATTGTAATTGCATCACCACCTGCTCACTATACATTACCACTTATAACCCTGCTACCAGCTTCAGACAGAATTTTTTTTTTTTTTATAAAATATAGATTTAAAGATGATTTTAGTGATTTTTAAATAATTTATTTATTTATACAGTGACTTTTTGTGATTCCATGGTTAAGTATTCTTATCAGCCTTTCTTATGGGACAAATTAACATCAAACTGAACATTTACACTAATAGTAATGTTAATTTAGTTTTGAAATCTTTTTATTGGAATTTTTCCTGTTTTTTAAACATTAATTCACACATCACAACATGTATCAACCAAAAAACATTAACAAACAGCAAACAGCTTAACAAGGCAATCCAAGCCTAACAATCTACCGGACGTAAAATTTAGATATACAGAGTATAACAACACATGCATTTTAGGCAATACAAAACAAAACACACATGTTAATATTAGACAAGGTGAATTGGAATTGTACAGGAATATTTAAGCTGACTTTTCTGTCCTCATTCAGCTCTTGTTCTTCTCACCGCTTATGGTTTAAGTTACTTTGTCGAGATCAGCAGCTCAGAGATGCTCCCAGTTGAGTTGCAGGACAACATTTTTTTCCCTATCAGAGCTGGTTGGGGTCCAGTAGCTCCTCAGGATGCTCTCACATCTGTGCTCAATAACTGTCATTATAACCCGACTCTCAAGTCCAGTCTGAGATGGAAACTAACATTTTTGCCACAGTGTCAACAGGCAGAGGTGAAATGTGCTGGACTCCTTTCTGCAGATTGATTCAATACGACATGCAGTGACGTGAGGTTGTCCCTGCCTTGTGTCCCTTTTGCTGTTGAGAATTGAGAACCATTGTTTTGGAGTTTTGACCAATCAGAATCAAGTATTTGACATTTGCAATAACAGCTTCTTGCTGTATGCTCTGAGTAACACCACAACATTTACAGCTACTACTAGGACTACTGTTAAAGGAGGATAATTGACCTTAAGAATACTGTACCAAGCAGACTGTTATTTCTTGCATGCCTTCACTAATGAATCCAGTCTCACTCTTCCCATAAATGCAGAGTCAAGCATTCTTCTTGGAGGGATGTGTTTGGTTTGGTCTTACCACAAGGAGGGAATGACTCATGTGTTATACTGTGCGTTGATGAGGGTAAACATATAATAGCAAAACTGTGCTCACAGTAGTCTTAACGGCACGTGGCTGGACCGCATTGTAATAGCACTTAATGTTGGATTAATCGAATGGTTGGAGGGGCAACGTCTGCAGTGGCGCCTCTTTCCTTAAGTAACACTGACGGGACAAAACAAAAGGTCTTTATTGAAAAGCTGAGAGATTTAAATTCCTCCATAGGAGCTGCTGCTGTTGTGTTGTTTATGGCTTTAGAAATAAAGTGCTTGGTTTTGATTTTATTGCTGTCTTTCGCGTTCTTATTGCAATCATTGAGACTCCAACAGAAACCATATGTGCAAAGAGGAAACCTTCTTTCCTACAGATTACTCCTTCCCTCCGTGCATCCTTCAGTCCTTTTCTTCTTACTTTTCTTTCTTTCAGTCTCTCGCCCTCCTCTCAAGCTCTTTTCTCCTCTCTCTCCCTCTCTCCCTTTCTCTCTCACTCTCTCTTTCTCTCTCTACAGGGTGAACGGGGAGATGATGGAAGCACGGGGGCCAAAGGCTATCCTGGCAGGCAGGTGCAGTAAATCTAGTGTTGCGGTGCTGGTTGAGCAGGGCCACACACACACACACACACACACACACACACACACACACACACACCTACACACACACACACACACACCCACACACACACACACACTCACACATAAAGAAAGATAAAGCCATAAATAGAGGTTAAGATAACATCTTTTTATTGTGAATGCTGCCTTTTTGGAAACAAAGTGGTGATTTGGCCCCGCAATAAATCAAATTTCGCAAGTTATTTTTGCTCTCTGTCAGGAATAAGAGAGACATTACAGATTAAATGTGAATGAATTGAATGCTTTCTGTAGCTAAAATACAATAAATTTAAAGATATTGGATGCAGGGAGAAAAATCTCAGCCGTCGGCATCCAAAAACCTAATTTGCCAAATCCAAATAAAATGTTTATAGCAGCTGAATGAAAGAGAAAAGGTTCAGAAAGAGAGACAAACAGCTCTAAGCTGTGTTGGGGAACCTTTAGTTGGTTTCAGCGACAGATGCCCCCAGTCTAGAGAGGAAATAAAATGTCAGAAAGTTTCCGTTGTGAGCACTACTCTGAAGAAAGAAAAGGTAATAAAAGTGTGACTAATGCCACAGCTCCCCAGGTACAAAAGCCTCCTCTGTCCCTCCGAACTGTCATTGTCAGTCCTTCCCTCACTTCTAGGAATCACATTAAACTTGAGAAGTTGAAGCTGTCGAGCATTAGGGTATCTCTACGTTTAAAATCTGTTTCCTTTTAACTTTAAGCAAATTTAAACTCCATAAACAGCTGGACGACCGCTCTTGCTTACGCTTCCTGAATGTTTATGATAGCGTTGAGTTCAAGCCCAGGTCTCACTGTTTGCATCTGTGCTTAAGCGCACTTACTGTGTCTGAACTCTGATCCCTTTAGACACTTAGCAGTGTGTGATGGATTAGGTTTTAGCTCCCCCTACCATCTGTGGGCTGTGAATCACTGAGGGCTGCAGGTTTATGTCAAGGCGCTGCACTCTGCCGAAGGGAGTTCTCCTGAGCTGAGAGTTGATCTTTATAGTTGCAGGGAGAGATTTTCTGCACTGGTGGATTTGCCGGCAGTATCTCTGAGAAATAAATTGATGAGACCCTGCCGAAGTATTTAGATTGCAAACGGAGGCTGAGAGGCCTATTAAAATGTATAAAAAAGTTGCAAATATTGGTAATCATCATCAGCTAGGGGAAATTTTCTACCTGGTTTGATGTATTAGAACATTTTCTTAAGGTTTTTCTAATAAAATACTTTAATAGCCACCCACATTAAATCCATAAATAACCACTGAAATGTGTTTTGTGTTTGATACATTCAGGGTTTACCCGGGCCGCTAGGGAAAAAGGGGCTGAAAGGAGTCAGGGTGAGTAGATGTTGGAAGGATGATAGCTTTGTTTTGGATTTATTTCCTGAAATGTAAACTCTCCAAGGCTCTCCTGATATCAGGCGATAAAGACATTTTATTCAGAAGTAGATATATGTTATATTTCATGCTGTAAGGCCTAAAGAAAAAAAAACCTCAGGTTGACTTTCTTATTTACCTATTTTTCCTGTTCTTGTCCCAATCATTTACTAATGAAAGCCCATTTCCACCAGAAAACAACAACAACTTAGTAAAGACTAAGCCAAGGTGAAAGAAAAAACCCTGAATGTGAAGTCATAACTATGTGAAAAGATGGAAAATCAATATAATGAAATAAAAAAAAGTAATTAAATGAAAAGAGAGTCAGTCGAATGGGATAAAAAGTCTAACCTTTGAAAATGTTACAAGATTTAAATGATCAGATAGTAAGTCAGAAATGTGTGGATAAAGTCAAAATAATGAGATAAAATGTAAAAGTTCAATTAAAAGGCAACATTTTGTGATGAAAAATCTCAACTCAGAAAGAAAGTCATCATCAACAACAACTTAGAGAAGACTAAGCCAAGCCTGAATGTGAAGTCATAACTATGTGAAAAGATGGAAAATCAATATAATGAAATAAAAAAGTAATTAGATGAAAAGAGAGTCAGTCGAATGGGATAAAAAGTCTAACCTTTGAAAATGTAAGTTATTATTGAGAGGTAAAAAAGTCATGAAATGGAACAAAAAGTCAAAATAATGAGATAAAAGTAGTAATTATGAGTTAAAATGATCAATTATGAGATAAAAAGTCTAAAATCATGTCATGATTTTAAGACAATAAGCGAAAATTTTGAGATCAGTCAGAATGATGAGATAATACTGTCTTATCATAATACATTTCTCCTCACAATAATGACTTATTATCATATAACTTTACCTTTTTACTTCACAAATGTGTCTTTTTGTTTCATCATTTTTACACCTTCTCTCATAATCTTGGACTTCTATCATATATTTTAGTTTCTATCTCATAATTTTGACTTCATATTTCATAATAATAACTGACTGAGCATTTGGAATTACTATTTCATCAAATCAAGGTTTATTTTTGTTAAACTGGCAGAAATTGGTTTCCATTTATCCTTCATGCAGAGACGGAGAGGAGAGTGGTTCTTTATTGTCTCCTCTCTGCTCTTCGTACCTTTTCTCTCACTCTGAAATGAGCTTTAAAGCCTCTGCTAAATGAATTAACTTACCAGTGTGGGTTCATAAAAAGCCCAGTATCATAAACACCACTGGTCTGCTGTTGTTAAGTCCATTATGATAATGACAGCTGGTTTTGTTAGAGTACTAAAAGTACTGTAGGAGTAATGAACTCTTGCTCTCTTTACTACTGCTGTCGTTCTTGCTTTCCTTATTCATGTTAGCCAAATATCATAAAACTATATTGCTCTGCTCGAAGCATAATAATGCATTGAGACGTTCGCTTCTCATTAAATGTCAGTGTAATATATGTCACTGCTGTTTGGCCACTTTCCCTCCTCTTGCACACAGCAGGTTTGGCAGCGGGTCCTTCAGAAATCCCTGATGTGAGGGTATGTGCCCTTGGACTACATCGTGGAAGCCAGCACCATGCAGTCCATGGGCATATACACTTGCCTCAAGGCTTAACTCATCTAGACTGTTCCACTGCAGTGAAGAGCCTGCAGCGTTCTAACAGATCAAAGCATCACAGTTGAAGTCTTTGTCAAGGTTTTGAGACGTTTGTCAGCATTTCAGACATCAAAGTTCTTCTCAGAGTCCATCATCTCTGCTCAGTCTCATTGTCCGTCCCCCGCCCACCCTCTGTTACTCTCCCATCTATGTGTTTCTTCACTCCATCTTTTATTCATCTCTCCAGGGTCACATTGGCCTCCCTGGGCTTTTTGGCCGTCGTGGTCCTGATGGCGAGAGAGTGAGTATTGGTGGCTGTGAGAGTAAATGCCCACTAGGTTGCATTATATTTCTATCTGAAGGCAATGACATAGAAATAGATTTCATTCAGGAGGCGCTGCAGGCACACTTCACCAAATCACTGTTATGAGCCTCATGTAGCTCAAGCTCCCCTCTGCTGTATTGGATCAAACCTTCACCCTGATCTCTCTACACTATATTTCTGATTTAATTAAATCCAGCTAGAACTCAAATTCCCATGAACCTTCACGGCAAAAGAGGGCCACAATATGTAGACATCTGTTTGTTGTTATTAGCCACACTGTCCAAGTGGCACTTGAGCAATCTTGGTCATCCAGCACATCAGTCAATCTAGTGGGGTAGTTAATCCAAACTTGGTACAAACATTTCCAACTTGTTAACATGGGATTAATCGAATGTTTCAGTTATAACTTGTTTTCTAGAGCCAATAACGACACACATCTTTTCTATTATGACAGAGTTAAAACTAATGGCCTACTTCCTTCAGCCTCAGCTGTGAGAGATTAATGCTGACATGGCATGCTACCAAGCTAACATGGACTGAATTGACAAATTAGAAAGCTTTTGAAGTATTTAGCCCAAGCACAGTTTAGCTTGAGGATAACTGAGCCTGAGAAATTCCAGTTTAGTCACATTTTAAAAAAAGGGGTTTAAATATGACATCATGTACATAATAATGTGGGGTTTTTTTTGTTTAGAAAAGCAAACTCTGTTCAAGGTCCATTTATTAACTGTTCTTATCTTTGGATCATCCTCATCAGCCTTCAACAATGACATTCAAACATCCCCTTTTGCCTCTTTTTCACTCACTTCATTGATTTCTTTCCTAATCAAACATAAAGTGGATTTATTTGTTAACTAAATTATTATGTGATATGATATAAATGCTACTTGACAGGCTCTTTGGAGGACCTTTGAAAGTGTCTCGTCAGCTGTTGACGAGCTCAAGAATGAACTCGAATTGACCTTTCCTCCCTTTAACTTTATCCAACGTTTTTATTTTCTGTTGAGTGAGGAGCGCCATAACCTCACAAGGCTGCTTGTCTGGCTGCAGACTTTACTCTTATAATCTCACAATTTTAATGTTTTTAAAAGTATACCTTTATCTCTTCTTCTTTCCTCTCTTTCATCTCTAAACTCTGTTTTTCTCTCCTGTTTCTAGGGAATCCCTGGTGTTCATGGGCAGAAGGGCAAGATGGGTAGGCCGGTAAAGTTTTCTCTCAACATACTTCTCAGAGAACATTTTTAATGCCGCTCCATGAAAGTGAGGATGTTGTGTACTTGATTTATGGACTCTTACTGTAGTGCAGAGCCACTTTAAAGAGTATTACAAGACCATTACTCTGACAGAGTCCCGGCCTTAGACATAAATCTGTGTATAAAAACTGTTGTAACACCCACTCTGGCTCGGTGATGCTCGGGATTACTATAGGGAACGCTATAAGGGGAGAAATGTGCATCCTACATGGTGCAACTGCAGGTATTAAGAACACAAAAGCTTATGTGTCTGCAGACTACATTACATCTACATCTCAGTCAACCCCTTTATTTAAATCAGTTATTATCTGCTTCTTATTAAATGGTGACTCCACATCTATAAATCTAGCATGAGGAATTTTCTCCGGCTCGAGCTGTTCAGGGAACATTGTATGTTAAACACCAAGCTTCTTACATGACTTGTTCTGCATTAGGCTGATATGACGATATGAAGTGTCAGCTGTGGCTTTGGTTCTACGGAGACTTTACCCACAAATCAGCAAATGTCTACGGTCATTGGCACCCGAAAGTAAATTCCCCATCCTCTGCAGCTTACATGGAAAATACTAAAACTGCACATAACAGCCTGACTAAAACCTGATAGTTTCCCAGGCCGGCTGCGGTTGTACATGCATTTTTCTACTATTTTGCAGTAACGGTCAAAGACATAGACTCAGGCCAAGAAAACTGCTCGTAAAGGCCAAGTCATGATGATGACAAGCCATTTCTCTTCCTCTGTGGTGGAAAGTGAGGTCAGTCACTTTATGCAACAAGCTTTATTTCTGTCCTGAGTCAGCAGAAGTGAAGCTGAGCAAAGTGTGGAAAAACACACAAGAGAAGGACTTGGCATGTTTGATCCAACAGAAATTCAAATGAGTCCCTTCGCCTAAAACAGCTTCATACATTAAACACTTTGACGCTTTTGTGCCTTATTGGTGCTAAACAGCTCCCTTTATTCTGTGTTTTCTACTTCTCTTTTTCTAGCATAGAGAAGTAGCTTTCCCTCTCAGATTTTGCTGTGAATATCTTATTTATAATATTCTGCAGACTAGTAGGATATCCATCAACCAGATCATGGAAGAGTCCCGCCAACTCTGCTGAAGTTGTTGTCAATGTGAGAAAAAGGACATGCATGTGTTTCCGATCAAACCAAGTCAGTTATTGACGTTTTTGGAACATTGAGACAGATTTTTCCACATTGATCCTCATGTTGCACCAATTACTGCTTATTATTTTACCCACAAATAAATGCCCAAAGTTCTAATTCAGCAGTCTGCATCACAACAATCTAATTTCTTCCGTCTCTTAAGAACTTTATTAAATATTTCAATCTTTTTTTCTCTGCCTGTCGTCAGAGAATGAGAGATCTCTCCTGCCCTCTGCTCCTTATCGTCTCTCTAACCGTAGCTTTCTTCTCCTGTAAGCTTTTGCACGCTGGATTGGATGTTGACACATGGCACATTGACAAGCACATGATGAGCGTGTGGCCTCGCGGCTGCATCGCACCTCTTGTTCTGCCTCCATAATGGAATTACGAGAACCAGGCAAAAAAAGGACAAAGTCAGCAGTTCCTGAGCCAAGCAGCTTTATTCAGCCATTTAGGCAAGTCCAGGGGGTTTGGTTCGCAGGCTGCCGAGCGCTCCCTGCCAGTAGCGCATGCACAGACACTCGGTCGCTCGGAAACACTCAGCCGTGGAATTTCCTGCTGGTCTCCCAGGAATGGAGTAGTGGGAGCACATTTGATGGGGTTTGCCTGGCTTTACTCAGCAAACTTCTGTTTTGGGAAACACTTTGGGGGTCTGAGGATTTAGGGTGTTGTACACTTGATAGATTTTAAGAGCTCTTGGGGAAAATCTGTGATATAGGCGTCATAAATGAAAGTGATTTGGCTTTATTGGATCCCCTGTGTTTCATAAATCATGCAATATGTCAACAAAAGATGCAAGATGTCAACATGAAAAAGTGTATTTTGATATTGTGAACATAATACAGCCATTCACTTCCCCTTCTGGTTACATGACAGTCCTGTTTCTCTGTGTTCAGGGGTTTCCTGGAGACTTTGGAGAGAGGGGACCCCCTGGCCCTGATGGGAACCCAGTAAGTGACATGACATAGTGAAAGCACTTTGACTTCTTCTACTTAAAGTAAATTTACTGTTTTTTTTAAGCCAAGTACAGTTTATCTTGTTTAGCTCTGAGGTTTAAAACTGACTGAGATTTCATCAGGTGGAGCTCGAACTGTGGCACATATCCTAAACAAAAGCTTTACAAAAGCTGAAAAGTAAACTCTCAAAGGTAGATTCCTAAACCAAAAGTGTACCTGTGTGTTAGCATACACAGGTACAACTAAAAATTATATTAAAGAAAAAAAAACAGACGTCAAATAGCAAAAGTAGCATTATGAATAAAGGTGCAAACAGTTAACACATCAACAACAAATCCTGCTATTTTCGGTTTCTATCCTTTTACATCTCTCCATGATTTTCGAAGAATTTGAGCAAACAGACTGATTTTAAAGCTCCTGTGAAGAGTTTTTAGCTGGCACTTAAAAGTTATGAAATTTAACACGGATGCCACTTTTAAAATACATTATTTCTATGAATTTATTTTGATGCCTGAAACGGCTGCCATTGGGTAGGTGACAGGTAACATGAGAAACAGCCTTTGCTTTACCTTGTCCACTGCAAAGATTATTCTGCCTGTTAAAAGACTGCAGAATGAGAGGTTGTGTTACACACTCGTGCACATTAATAGGCAAAATCAGAAGATATGTGAAGTTCGACTCTTTCCACAGGGGGCGCCAAAGCTGATACAAACAGAAAGTTCTTTACAGGAGCTTTAAACCCCAGTGCTGTTTATGAAGCAAGCTGAAATTAGCAATGATGCCTTTTTATGATCTACAAAAGCAAAAAAGACCATCAGCAACAACAATGACGACAATATTCCTATATCATAATTTTTTAACGCCTGTAGCAACTTTGAAGAGTAGGTGTCAGACCAGAGGATTGGCAGCATGCTGAAGAATAAGCTTTTTTTTATACTGTTTCATATTGAATACTCACATTAAGTAAGTAACTTCTGACTGTTAAATGAGATTTTTTTTATCAGAAAACATACTAATGCATGTACAAAACAAGAAGCACAAACAGAAGAGGTATCACTCTGTCCACAGGGAGCGCCAAAACAGACACACACAGGAGCTTTAAAGGCAAATCCATGGAGTAAATCAGTATCTTCCTCACTCATCAGAATCCAAACTGATGTGAGGGCATTATTAGCAGAATCTCTCACCTCCCATCTTTCCATTCCCTCACACTCACTGCTCCTGATTGATGGGGTCAGCCTGAGATTGTGATCAGCTGACCTCTGAGAGCCTCTTCCAGACCTCATTTTCTCTGACTCCAGAGGGGAAGATGTTCCATTCGTTCTGGTTCATCTTCCTTCACTCATTGAAAAATGGAGGATGAGACTGGAAAGCCACGCTGTGATATGTGTCTCATTCATCCCTCCATTGGAGTTGTAGCTCGGAGAGGATGTAGGCATGGCATGTGGCTGCAGGGTGTATCATTCAGAAAACAAGACTCTCTCTGTCTTGTGCCAAATGCTCACTCACCATGCCCGAACGAGTGGCGAGGCACATTACTCAGGCGGTTAGTGGAGGAAAACACCAGTAAACAAACAAAATAATGGGACTTACAGTTTGCTTTTATGCATCTCTCCCTGAATGTGCCACTGTTGCAACTTCTGTTTATTATTCCTCTTTTATTTGTCCTCTCAGGGTGAGCTGGGAGCTCCTGGGCCGTGCGGAGTCCCTGGTCTCATTGTGAGTGTTGAATCTTTCTGGCTTTGGTTCTTTTTGTTCTTTACATATTTCTCAGTCTACCTCTTTAAGTCCATCTTTGAGTTTTTTTCCTTCCCTAGAAATCAGCGTGAGACAAATGTTTTAAAAAGTGCTTTATAAAAGAAAGTATGAACCCTCAGTGGCTATTGTTAGTCCTCTCTTTCACATTTTTCTGTAGAGACTTTGAGCTCAGAAAGTTTTGTTGAGTATTATGAGCTCAGAGTCCTGGATTTCTAACTTCAATACTTTTCCCTCACGGACCAAAATGTGTCAGACGTGTTGAGTATCAGAAACTCTCAAGTGCCTGAGGCTGGCGTTGGGTGTCAAGTCTTCTTAGTCATTTTATACTCTCTGATGGTTCTTCATTTGCATCTAAATGTTGTCAGTTTATAAGTATATGTCTGACAAAGGACTTTACTTGGCATTTATTAAAAATCTGCTGATTAGTTAAAAGAAGTTTATGTCTCAAGGTAAGCTATAAGTAAGGATTATAACTGAAGCATACAGGTATGTCTGGATAATACTCTGCCCTAGTTATGAGCTGTGAATTAATACACAGCCATAGAAAGTCAGAGTACACTTTTGAAATGTAAGTATCATTCAAGCTTTCGGGGATTTATCATGAACTTTCGCTCTCTGATTGCGTGTGTTGTTATTTGCAGGGAGACATGGGCCCTGTTGGCGTTATGGGCTTATCAGGACCACCAGGACTCAAGGTAAATCATGTGATTGTTAGCTATGAGGCTGTCTAAGTTTTGATGATATGGATACAGAATAAGTAGGGTGTACTTTGGCAACTTACATATTGAGTATTTCATTTTTACACTGAATAGCCCTTTAACACACTTACTTGCACTATTTTCTACATCTGATGCCCGTGTGATGTATTGTGTTTTCATTGTCATGCTATCATGATGTAGTGTTACCATCTATTGTTATATGTCTTTGTTCTTTGTTATGGACTCTGTTTTGACCTGCCGGGGACTCCAGATGAAAATTAGATTTATGGCTAACTGTGGCATATTTTAAATTGATGCTATGCTGAAATGTTTATTTATTTATTTGGATCCCCTTTAGATACTACAAAGGTAGCAACTACACTTCCTGGGTCATTGCAAATGAGTACAATCCACACACAATTTACATGATTTAAAATCCAAGGCAAACTTTAAAAAACAATAATTGCAATAATAACACAGAAAAAAATATCTCAAGTGCCTACAGCCCAAACATCCCATCAACAAAATGCCATATATGGCAAAGCTTGAAAATGCAAATACAAATGAACATGTACTGTCTTTAAATAAATAAATAAATAATAACCAAGTGGCAACCTCCAGTGTTGAAGAATAAAATCAGTGTGGAAGTGCAAAAGAACTGCAGTTCCTTGTGTGTCCACATGAGGCTGGCTCCAGAAGTCAAGGAAACCCCATTAGAGCCCATGTTAAATTTCCTATTTTCTACAACAGAGTTCAGATGTTTACAGCTTTGTAAAAAAAAAAAAGTCTTGGTTTCTATATCTTGTTTATTTATTCCTGAAAACTATACAGCTATGACTTTTTCTAACTTATTTGTATTTGTTATATCAAGGTGCAGAATAATGAATCATTAGAGCCGTTGTAGCTGTTTGTCAGGTTGCAAGGATATGAACTCAACTCCACCTCTTTGTCAGTGTCCTAGATTAGTCACAAGGTAGTTGGAGTCACTGCCTCTTTATGGATATTAAAGCCTTTATGGATGATGATAACCTCTGTAGTCTATACATAGGGTTTGCGATTTAACCACCAGGCCAAACCGGTGGCCCTGAAGTCAGCATTTGCAGTGTGGTGACTACACAAGTGACGTCACTGAGTTTAATGCTCAATGATCTGAATCTGAATGTCCCCAAGCAGTGGTTTCTCTCACTTTATTTTATCAAACAAGTAAACACAACTGAAGAGCGAACAACCAAGACTTGTCATCATGTCTGATTATCTTCTCTCTCTGTCCAAATCTTGCTTCCAAGGGAGTACCAGGAAACCAAGGGGAACCAGGACTGAAAGGTGATAAGGTGATCTGCACATGTCTTTATCAGCCTTCTAATCTTACCTTCAGTGAACACCTAACCGTAAAACAAGAATCTAGAGCTGTGTTCTGTAGTAAGCCATATGTTGATGCTTGTTAGTTTGTAACATGAGTAAGATGTTTGTCCATTTGGCCAATCAGTGAAAACGTATTTAGTGCAGACTCTCATGCCTGATTCCGTCTATACAGGCTAATAGCTTAAAAAAATAAGTGCTGTTAACTCCCATTAATCAACTGACAGTGACAAAAAAGCACTGACTTTGAGTGTTGAAATACCCAACTACACCAAATGTTCATTTAACAGGGGTTCTCTGTTACTGTAGAAATGAAATTATCTCTGTTCATGGAGATCAAAGACGGGAATACAGCCCAAAGTCATCATGATCTAATCTATTGAGTGGAGCACCTTGCCGACACAGTGCATCCTCCAAATGAACCCATTTTGCATTACAATACGCCATAATCACAGGTACTTTTTGGAGGCTTTTACACCTTCTCAGAGAGGGGTGTAAGATTTAAGTTGTAACTTCTTCTTATATGTTGGAACTATCTCAACTGGTGTAACTTATAACTCCATCCTAAATCAGAAATAACATATAAACTAAGCTATATTTGAACTCCCACAGAGCTGCTACCCAGTGTTGGAAATCACAATATTGTGACTCTTAATCATTAGAAAGCTAACAAAGCTACACATGCATGCCTCCTGTCTCCAAGCACTGTTCTAACTCCTATTTATAGGACAAGTTTGATTTCTTGTCACATGTTTCTTGTGTTTTTTCAGGGGGATGTCGGCTTGCCAGGAGAGCCAGGCCTGTGTGGGTTCCAAGGTGATAAGGTATGTTTATGTTTGTATGTCACTCATAAATAATATGATGGATTGTTTGATGTCTGGCGGTTTCTATCTGCATGTCAAGGTGTCGTCTACAAAGACACTGAACTCCGGTTTGTCTCTGGGGTAATAAAAAAAGTGGCTTTCATTGCATCTTTGCCAACATCTTTGTGTCTGTCTGCACTCAATATAATATTCATAATGGAGAGTGTCTTACACCAAAGAATTACAGCCATTTTACCACTTGTTTTATTCCTTCAGCTTGTACATGTCTGTATTTTCTTCTTCAATCAATCATCATGTTCGTCTCGTTGACTGGATTACACTGAGCTGGCGTCTGTGTTTCAGGGTATCCGTGGTTTACCTGGGATGCCTGGTCTTTGTGGAAAACCTGGACTGCAGGTATTTTCTTTACTTATTCAACCTGACTCAAGCAATGCATCCTCAGTTGACACCACATGTATACTCTCTGTTATGGAAACTCTGCTCAAGCATGCAGGTGTATCCGACTTATTACTGCAACATGACTGACTCTGAATGTAGGTAACACCCAACAGGAGCAGAGTGATGCACCAGTAGTTGACTGGGCTTGTCTTTTATTGTATTGTTCTGTGATTTGTGATGGCACATTTTATCTCTGAAATGCAGAGTGCTACCTCATATAGAGTTTCTATTTCTCATTTCTTCCCTCCTTTACTGCTCGTTGGACCTGAGTTTGTGAAACGCCGTGTAGATATTCCTGAGTGATTCGTAATGGATAAATAAACTACTGTCTACCCTAAAGGGCACAGAGTCGGCTGAGTGTGCTCTGTGTTTTGTTGTAAGCTATTTTTCCACTTTTTCTCATGGCTGCTTCAGAATTGAATTGTTTTCTGAAAAGCGTAGTGGTGTGCTGGAAGTCTGAAGTAAAGTCTGGGATGCACTCAGGAAAAAAAAAAGCAAGCTGTTGCACTTGAATAAAAATGTATGGAAACCTTCAAATCTATACAAAAGTAAACATCAGGCACTCATGCATGTGGGAAAATGTTGATGGAAGAAATGTATGTTAATCAAGCTCTTGCATAAACAGTTTCTTTTAAAGAGCAGGGCACCAGAATATTCCCAGTGCATATGCTGCTTTAGCTGGGAGGCTGAGGAGTTGGCACTTGTACTGTCTGAGTTGTCCTAAATATTTTCAGAGCCTCATGATCTGATTTGAGATTGTTGCTGGGAATGCCTTCACTCTATTTTTGCTTGACCTGCTAGATGATTTGGCAGCTTCTCTGACTGCTTTCCCCAGACAGAAACTTACCTCAGTCGCAGTGGTTGACTTAGTTTAGCGAGGAGTGTAGCTTGGAAAAACTTAGATGTGCAATGCATGAGTACCTAGAAGGACGATGCATTTTTTTGACATGTTCTCTGTTGCAGATTTCACTTCCTTTTAAGGGTTAAATTAGACTTTAATGTTGGTTTTGGCAATAAAACTCATGATGCTAAAATAATCGAGTGAGCTTGGGTTATGGAATATCCAATTTGGTTAAATTAGAAAGGGTTAAAGCTTGTGCTGAAACACATCAGGTGTTTTATGGTCTATCATGTCAATGGAGTGACCTTAAAAGCATTATAAAGGTTTAAAATGAGATCTCCTGTTAGTTTTAATGTATTTTTTATACTACTATAAACTGTACCCAAAGAACATTTTCAAATAACTAATTTTCAGTCCAAGAAATTGAGTCCCAGCTATAGACTGTATAAATAATGGATGTAGTATTCTTGGCATCACCCATCTGTTTCTGAAGCGCTGTTTTGAAGCCAATCGTCGGCGGGAGCCGTATTGGAAATGCTGAACTCAACCTAACTGCTGTCGAGCTAGTGTGAGATAAAGAGGCGGGCCTTGAGCCTCCTAGCCAACAGCTACAGTGTTCCCGGTCATGTCCTTAAATGGGCAAAACTCGTAATCTTAGCATCTTTTGAACTGTCGGGATAGAAAAAGATTCAGCCCTGTACAGTGTGTGCCGATAGGGAAAAAAAAGGCTGTAAACATGTTTATTATTGCTGCAAAGATTGTCTTTTTTGAATTGGTGTGTATGTGGTTTCCGGTGTTTCTGCAGCCAGCCTCAAGCGGACACTTAAGAAACTGCAGTTTATAACACTTCCCCATCAGCTTCATATTTTGAAACCGGAGGTTGGCGCTTCGTCCCAGCACTGTTTTATTTAGTTAAAGTAGAGCAAGTTTTAGGTCTCTGTGATGACCGTGAGATCTTTGTGACATTTCTTAGGGTAAAGCTGGTGAAAAGGGCCCTGATGGTTTACCCGGCCCTCCTGGTCCAGAGGTAAGACACATTGTGTTCACCAAATATTCTTTAACATGCATCAAAACTGTGTGTGTTATATCACTGATAATCAACACAGTGCTTTCTGCAAGGAAAATGCTGCAGTGGGGTGATGTATCTGGCATTTATTTTCACAGGGCTTCCCAGGAGACATAGGCCCGCCAGGACAAAATGGCCCTGAAGGACCCAAGGTTAGTACAGAGACTTGAGCCTTGTGAGTAAATTGAAATGAAGTCAGAGTTCACATTTCATTTTTTAACCACAGGGAAAACAAGGGACAAGAGGTTTGCCAGGTCCAAGAGGAGCACTCGGACTTCAGGTGAGGTGTTTCGTATTTGCGAAATGAATAACACATAAAAAGATCTGGCTCCTGCTGACCCTTTGTGAAAATGTCTTTGTCAGGGTGATGAGGGACCAGTAGGGCCAGTTGGACTTCCTGGACTCGAGGTGAGTGCTGGTTGGATAAGCCCTTCAACTCACAAGCAGCTTGAAAATACAACAACACTGTTATCTTTTTAGATCCACACAGAAAGCCACAAGTCTTACCATACACCGGCACGTGTCTCTGCCTAAATTATGCCTTGGAGAAAGAACTATGGCTGCTCCTTTGGCTGGCTAATGTCTCTATTGTTCTAAAGCTGTTTTGAAAGACCTCCTATTGGACACTGTATTCCCATATTACCAGACTGGTCAGCAAATTGCTGTGCTCTTCTATCATTAAAAAAACACTCACAATCACAAACAAAAAGCGACTGTCTCTAAATGGCAAACCAAAACGTCCAGAAGTATCAGTTGGTTGATACATGTTGAAATGAATGCAGAAAAGAAAGATTGTATTCTCTTCCAGAGGTCAAATGTGCAATTAAAGTTGACTCAAGGGACAGTAAGAAATAACTCAGTCCTTTTCGTGGTTTGTTTATCAAACATCTCCACTCTACTTAGATTTATACTCATAATCGGCAGCTTCTGAGCACAGAACATAGAGGATAAAGAAGCTTTGCAGGACAAACTAATAACTTTTAAGAGATAAATGGGATGACTTTGAACTATTCTGCAGCGTAAATTAAAGTCAACAGTCTCAGCACAAAGAAAGAGTGTTTGTTTGGAGTCATCCAGGGCCAAACAACACAAAGAGAACTCCACTGAAACTCTATTTTTGCAACGCTTGACTCCAGCCTGCCATCTCCCAAAAGGGCAACCCACAAGTGATAGCTGAAAACAAACATAAATGACCCAATGACTTGTGAGAGTAATAAGAAGCCTTTGATGCTGCAAACAGCTCTTTGTTTTATGGATCATTAAGTTTCTTAAAGGGATGTTTTTGTTTTGGCATCACTTGCTGATTTGTTTTGTGCGGCGGCTTCTCGTGGGACGGTAGACGCACAGACTTTACCTTTCACAGGAGTTCGTTGTTTGTTGTGTACACTGAGCTGCAGTGCACTTCTCTGTGTCATTCTTGCTTTCTGTTCAGGGCAGGCCTGGGAGGCAGGGATTCCCTGGACTGACAGGCCCAGATGGACTCAAGGTCAGACCTAACAGACACATATACAACGCCGAAACACTGTCATCCTTAACTGAACATTCTCTTCCCGGCTTTCTTTTATGATAATGTATCATCTGAATAAGTGTAAATTAGATGTTAATTCTCTGTTACCACAGGGGAGCCTGTCTCTGAGCACATTTCAGCTGATTTGAACTAAAAAAGAAAGGCTTGAATAAGTTTGTGATATGCTAATTGTCTGCTGTTGCTGTAGGGCGAGACCGGGATAACTGGCGAGGTCGGAAAGCCTGGCGAGAGGGTAAAGACTTTTCTCCCTCTCTCTGCCGTTTGATGCTCACTGTGTCTCTGTGTGTGTCGACTTTCTTGGAGTCCCAAAAGCTGTGCAGCCTAGTATGAGAAAGCTAACTTCAATTGAGCAAAGAGAAATAAGAGACAGTTAAGACAGCTTGTTTTTTCTCTCCTTCAGGGCATGCCTGGTTTCATCGGGCCTGTCGGAGAGACCGGCATCACCGGAGAAAAGGTTAGTAAGGTCTCAATTTGTCAGACTTAACAAGTATCACAGTTTATTGCTGTTCAGTGTCCAAATTTAGGCTTTGAAATCGCTCTTTGATGATAAAGCATGGGAGAGAAGCTGAAACCAAATGTCAAATACAACAAATTTGATCATAAAGTAACAATTCAAAGTGTATTATCATGCTTAAGTGTGAAATATTTACCTGTACCTACTACTCTCATGTTCAGATTTGCATCGTTTGTACTGTATTATTTCACTTGATTAACCATCTTGGAGATTTGTCTGTTGGTTTTGTAGTTTTTTGGGTATATTGTTGACCTTGAGCGCAATCAATTAATGTAGATCATATACATTAATGATTGAAGCTGCTTGTGATGTTTCACTAACTCCAACTTTTGGTTCCACAGGGGGATCGAGGGAAAACTGGCGTCCCCGGGCCACCAGGTGAACCAGGGCCGATGGTAAGGAGTAAGTCTGGACCCCGTCTATCATAACAGGGGGAAGTCTATTTACAAGGGATTGGTTGTGATATGTTTGGGGAGACTGATTTCAAAATATAAGACATATAGCTTGGTCAGAAATCAGAGCACTGATTTATGATGTAGATATCATTTAAGTAATGTTATGTCCATCAGGGTCACACAGGAATACCTGGAGAGACGGGGCCACCTGGACCACAAGGAATCCCAGTGAGTTGACTTTTCTCCTTATCAAACCTTCATGTGCGCTATAATTAGATCAGAAACAACACTGACCTGTTGTCTGGATAGTTGGACTGCGTGTGATACTTCATATGAGGCTGAAAAGCTGCTCTCTCTGATTGAAAGTAATGTGTTCAACTGCACATGTAACCACATTCGGTGATGATGTCACTTTGTGCTGACCATGGTCTGTATAAAACATTGACATAGTCTCAGTGATGTCACCCATTGGCTTCTGAAGCAATGTTTTGAAGCCCAACAATGGCAGTTGCCATATTGGAAATGTTGACTCAACCTTACTTTTGGTTGACGTAATAACAGGCAAAGAGACTAACAGCTACCAATGTGCTCGCCTGTCATATCAGCCAAGCATCTAATTGTGCAAATTATGCAAAATTTGTAACCTTATATCTTCATAACAAATGAGTTATAAACATCCACCCTCTGTACAGGGTTTAAAAATACAGGAATGGGCTACTCAGACCAAAACCTCTTTTTTTACTATCAGACTTTAGACATGTTTATTTCTGCTTTAAAGATCAACATTTTTAACATGGGTTTTAATGGGTTAACCTTAGATTTTGGAGCAAGCCTCAAGTGGACACTGGTGGAACTGCAGTTTTAGCACTTCTGTATTGGCTTCATGTTTTAGCATCAGAGGCTGCCGCTTGGTATTGACACACCTTGAAGTATGAACGTAAATCACTGTAGTAAAGTCAAAATGTAAACCAGTGGAGTACAGCTAAAACAACCTTTGTTGCTGGTCTTAAGCTGCACTGAGTCAAATGTTTACAACTGGCTTGATATATCAGTCTGGTGTTAATAAAAACTTTGCCTTTGAAAATAAAAAATGAACTTTCAAAAGATGGGTTTGAAAGAGACATTTGTAGTCAAGTACAGTCCTACTGGGGTCTATGTCCTTGTAAATAATGAACATGGAGAAATGTATCTTTTAATGTAGCCACCATAGTTTGTTTCAGTTAAAATCTGTATTTTTTTGTACATTCAGGGCCCTCCTGGTTCACGGGGATACACTGGCATCAGAGGCCCAAAAGGCACAAGGGTGAGTAATTAAAAGCTGCTTTAGCAATAAGATGACATGTCATTGCTGGCTGTTACCAAATAACATGACACAAAAACTCAATCGCCTACATTCATCGACACATCATCGTGTCTTGTCCAGCCTCAAATATCACAATTTGGGTCCTAAAACATCTCAATGTGACTCATACTGTGCCAAAAAAAAAAGAGTCAGCACACATTCCAGGCTGTGATGGTAGACGTTGTAAACATTATACCAGCTAACTATCAGCAAGGCAGCATTTTCAATATGGGCTTGTACAGGGCTAATCGTAGCATCGAGTGTAAGCCTCAAAGGGCTTCTGGGATCAACGTGGACTCTTCAGGTAAGTGAAAGTATTGAACATGAGTAAATAACATCAGCAGTGTTAGTCAACTCTGCTAAACAGACAATGAAAGAGTTGGGGAAACTCAAACTTCCCAGATACAGTCCCACCATCCACAGGTTTCTACATCTTTTGATGTGTGTCGCACAAAACCACTGCTGCCTAGAAACATAAAGAAACACGTGAAACTGTGAACTCATCGACATGAGAGGTTGAGTCTGAATGTCTGTTAGCAGAGAACATGTATTTAAACATGCTGTGCAGAAATGCAACAAGTCTTGTTACATGAATTTCAACACCGTTATGTTTCTGTCCATGATGATGTGTGCATGCTGCTGTGTCTGACATGAACTCTGAATAATTTTCTTTTTTACATAAATGGAGTTTCTACTTTGGGAAAATAGCCTTTGGTTGCACAGCAGGATCATTGTAAGCCATGAATAATTGATCTAACATGAATAAGTGGTATAATTAAGGCTTTTAATTCTGTGGATTGGTTTTACACGGCTCCCTTGATATCACAAGCAGTCACAGATGTAATATTTAATAACTATAATAGCAGAAAATTACATCAAGGCTTTGGAAAATAGAATTATGACCAGAATGATTCAACAGCCGTCTCCCTTAATATAACATCTTGAATTATTCCAAGTCAACAAGAATATATAATCAGTAACAATGACTTTCATTGCCTTATATTTACATTGTAAAAGTACACTGTGTTTATTGAGATAAACAATGTTTATTGAGATAAACACTAGGTAATTGTGCTTTAATAAAAAAGATGAGTGCCTCATACTGATATTCCATACTGATAATAATTTTTGTAGCCTACGACACAGCTCCTCATATTCCACATTGCCTGAGATAGAAACAAATGGGCAGCGAGAGTCAGTACATCCCTGGGGTCATTAAGTGGACACCTCCTTTCACCAGTGTTTTGTTCAGTCTGGCCAATAACACCTTGGAGATGCTTAACAGATAGCTCTCACATCTCATCTCAGAGCCACCTCCTCCATGCCAGCTCTCAAAGATCATTTCTCACAAAAGAAAGACATAGCTTTGTTTGTCACTACCCAAATTTCTAATTGGTGTTTGTGTATGTTCCTACATTGAATAAAAGTCACATGTGTAGCACCATAAATGAATGACGGGTCACCAGTCTTTTCACTTTGTGTGAACTCTGATATCACCAAAGGACATCGAACTTTACCTCTCAGTAGATTGGTCATTCTTCAGTCATACTTGACCATTTTTCCACCTAGGGATGTTCTGATCTGACTAATTTCATAGTCATATTAACTGAAATAAATGTCCAACTAACCAACTCGTCTGAAAGTTAGAAAACACATCAAAAGCTGTCAGAATTGAGCACAATTTGTATAACTTGGCTAAAGTCACAGAGTCTATGGATAAGCAATGTCAAATTGTTTTGCCAAGTGTGGCTAGCATTAACAGAGCTAGCACCACAATCCTTCAGTCCTCCCTGCAGGTTAAAGTCCACCTGCCTGGGCTGGTTATGCATTTCCACAGTCTACTGCTTATATGACAGCTTAACTAGACACAGTCTGCATACAACTTTATCAGATTTTTCTAGATCAAAATACACCAAACCACACTGTGTACGAGATGTGATCTATCATCTGTGCTTGTTTACATCTGGGTGGTAGAGCATCATAGCGTTATGGTAGTAGCCATTAACCAGATCTAAAGCCCTTGCTCGAAGCGGTTGGCTCACTCAACATGTGACTAGCGTTTTGGGCCTACAGTAATATGAAAATATCAATAATTAATTTAGCTGACTGCTAATTCTGCTGCCAACTAGGGAGGGTGACAGTGTTTATTAGTTTTGTTGACTGAATGCGTACATCCCTAATTCCATCCTGTCATTCCCTTTAGCTAAGCAGCTCTTTAATCCCCATCCAAACAGACTCCACTTCATTTAAGCAACATTTTAGTTTTAACATGATGCATCTCTTAGATGTGTGATGTGTGTGTCATTATCATAATTTATCTCTGGGGTTTTCATTTCACTCTTAAGTAAAAAGCCCCAAAATTGGTGCACTTTAAAAGAAAGCCAGAGTAAGTGGGTGATCTTTCTGCTAATGTGCCAGTTTTAGTTAAATGGCTGTTAAAAGGGGATTATGGAAAAAGGGGTGGATTGGTGGTAAATGTCTACACTTCAAAAAAATATCCATCTTGTTAGGTTTATTTCAGAATTTACCCATGCAGTTTCAGCAATTATCATACAGTTTGTCAAGATTTAAAAGAAGCACAATATCCTGACATAAGACCCATCACTCCACCACTAACACAGTGCTTTGTGTTGGTGTGATAAATGCCTGTTTGACTCTGTTTTGACCACTTTGGTAGAAGAAGCGTACATGAACAACCAGTACAAGACACAGTCAGCCCTTAAATATTTGATGACAGTGAATAATTTGGTTCCATATACATGGAGAGGATGAATCAGCTACAGGATCTGTGACCTTCTCCCAAAGCTTCTTTACAATAACCCCAGTGTGCAGGCGGCACCACTGTGTGTAATCATGGAAACATGGGGACAAAGTCTACCCAGTGCGGATTGGGCATCCGTCAGAGCTAATACACCCATGCCAAGTATTTACAAAATAGCCACAATCTTTGATGGTGTCCTTCCAAAGCGGGCCAAGCCACAGTTCACAATTAAACCCAGAGTGCTGCCTCCCAGGCTCTGTGTAATAAGGATGACAAAAATGGAGATTAGTTGTCCTAATTTATTGACTTAATATGTCAAAAATAATGTGCCTACGGACTGTTAGGGGCCAAGTTTTCAGGAGCTGTTCATCAGTGACAGGTTTTGTTTTTTTGAATAGGGTCCGTGGGGTCCTGATGGCCTAGTGGGGGAGAAAGGATCCACTGGAGTCAAGGTAAGAAAGTGAAGGGTAATTAACATTTTAGGAGTGCCTTTTTTTAAGTTTAGTGCTCTGTATTGATAATTACTTCTAATGCCTTAGAGCAATGTCTGGCCTTCAACTACCTGATTGTAAATCTGTCTCATTGAAATAAAGGATAAACCAGATGGAGCCATTTCTATGGCAGAGGAAAAAGAAAATCAAGAGAACTTTTATAATCAGCTTTGTTGGGCAGAGTGTAATTATCAGATATTTTTAACTTCTAAAGGATCTTGAGAGGACATTCTTTGTTAACTACAAATCTAACAACAGAACCTTAAATCAAAGACGCTTTAAATATTGATGATGCTGGCTGTGCTTGGCAGTCGGGAACATTTTAACTCTGGGGGATTTTAGAATGCTAAGTTAACTGAGCTGGATGTTTTCTTTGCAGGGTCCTGATGGTCCACCAGGAAAATTGGGTCTCCCTGGGGAAATGGTGAGAAAAACTGGTCTCCTTTAATTTCCCTGTGATGCAGAGGAAGTATTTCAATAATTTACCACAAGTGAAAAAGTCCTGTAGAAGTAAAAGCCCTGCATTTTACAGTATCATAAGTAGAATAAACTAATGGTTGACTTGTATTACAATGAATAATAAATAGCTTTTTTCTGCTATCAGTGTTGTAGTTCTTGAGTCCAGGACTTGGACTCGAGTCCATCTTGTGTCCGGATTTTCGGGACTTGTGACTCAATTTGTACTTGAGGACTGATGTTTTGGACTTGAACTTGAACTGGAACATTGGCTGCATTCAGACTGAGATGATGAAGTGGAGGACTGGGACCTATTATCTATAAATACTGTTTTATTGTGTTTATAATTTTTTTATGAGGCTCCAATCATTTATTCAGTTACTAGCAAGGGCTGGATGTGTGTTTGCCTGCATGCTTGTTTATGTGCTGCCTTGTTCTGCTGCAATTCCTGCCAGGATGTCTGATGAGACGCAGTGAATTACGAGTTTTGCTTCAAAGATTTTACAGCAAATGAAATAAAAGGTAGTGCAACTTTTGCAGTATGTAAAGGAACCAAGAAAGCTCAAACTTTTACACGCATCTTTCCAGGATGCCCCTAAAAGTGATATGTCACAGTTAGCCTACTTGGACTGTTAGATTACGTTACTGTCAGCAGGCTAACAGTAATGTAAGAATGAATGTCAAGTGACTCAACCACTGGGTCTAACATGTATGTGCAGTTAACTCTAATCAAAAGCAGGTGGGTTGCAGGTATATTTGAGTTTATTAGACACCTGTAGTGACACCACCGCAGCAGAACTGGTTAATGTGTCTCTATATTAAGAGCTCTGATTCTTCTTTTGTGACTCAGACTTGACTATGACGTAAACACTGAGGACTCAAGACTTGACTCGAACTTGAGGTTTGTTGACTCAACTACAGCAGTGCCTCCTTCACAAAGGTTTTCATATAATTTGACTGTCACAGTTTGACATTGAGATAATCATACTTCATTCACATGTTGTTGAGTAGTTACTTAACCAAACAATGCTATTAAATATCACCTTTTTTGATGTAAAATTGTTTTCCTTTAAGTAACCAGTAAATGTTACTGCCTCTCAACCTCTGTGGAAAAGTAAGTTTCCCTTATGAGATGTAGTAGGGTTGAAGTTGTAGTTTTTTTCACTCAAATTAAGTATAAGTACTTAAAATCTGTCTTGAATGACTTACTTTTCCCTTTTTAAGTTATGTATCAAGGAAAAGGGCTTCAACTTTCACTCCCTCTGGGAGCTCCAGTTCTCTTCTCTCAGATGTGGTTTTACAGTTTTTCTCTGCTTCATATAACTGTAAATTGGATATATCTGGGAAGTGTTGTGTTGTTTGGAAAGAAAAGAAAGGCAACAGTAGGCTCACCTAACTCATGATGGACATTTTTCACTGCTTTCTAACATTTGGCGACTGTTTCAGTATTTGGTAGATGATAAAGAGGATATTTACCTAAACTCTATTTTTACCCCGCCTGTGTCATGTGATCAGGAAATCATGAATAGTTTTTATAACATTAAGGTGAACAAGTATGCAAAAGAAGGAAGCCCTGGTTCTTTGAGTATGCCTATTTATCTTTCCATACAATTAACATGGGAGATCAAACAGGGGTGCACCACAACCCACAAACAACACAATTAAAATAAACTGTTCACAATTTGTGTTGGACTTATATTCCATTTGTGTGATTTTTCTGCAGGGAAAACTTGGTGAGCCAGGTGAAGCCGGGTCTAAGGGATTTCCAGTAAGTGATTGGTGCTAACAGAGGCCTCTTTGAGGTCAGTCTCAATTCTTTGGGGTGGACTCTTTTTGGGGGAACAGTGTTGGATAAGAGAGGCTTCACTGTTACCCCAGTTGGTGTTGTAGGATTTCAACACAGGCATGAATACCTGCAGAGTGTGTTATAAACAGTGCTGTATTAATTGTTTTAGGGTATCCAAGGACCCTCAGGACCTCCAGGGGCCAAAGGACTTGCAGGAGAGCCTGTGAGTTTGTAGGTTTACATGAGCTTTGGATGTGTATTGAAGAAGAAACACTGTTATGAAAGGCACTGTATGGCAATAGTTTTCCTCTGTCTTTTACTCCATCTGGTTCAATAATGTAAAAGTTGAAAAATATCTTTAAAAGAATATATAGTCAGGACCTCCAGTGTCTCATTATCTAAAATAACCTGTAGCTCTCTGTCACCCACTGGCCACCCTTCTACTTGCCCTTGCATATAAACTCTAAATTTCCATTTGACACCTTTTATTCAACGCCTCCCAGAAACCCATATCCTGGTCAAAAAGCCCTGAACAACCTAATCCTCCTTCTCTCATTCTGCCCAAGTCTCACAGACAGAAGCAGAGAAGAAGTGAGTCTGAGACAATTTGATTTACACCACCTCCTTCCTGGAGAGGCAGCTTTATTGTAGCCTGAATGTGTCTCTATAACAGCAGGCCTGTTTCCATCACTTGAAGAAGCTTTGGCTCAGTGTTTTGAAGGCTCCTAGCCCTGCAGATTAACTTATCTCCACAAATCCATACTTTCTGCCTGGTTCTTATTTCTTTTCACTTTTTTCTCCTCCTTTACTGTCACTTTAAGAAGTGTTTGTCCAATATTAGAGAGTGCTCTTACTCGTTTTTATTGATGACTCTACTTCTCCCTGCAGGGACCAGCAGGGCCACCAGGAACGATTGGGCCACTGGGGGAGATGGGACCAATGGTGGGTTTGATCACACAGCTGGTGTAAGAATCCCCGCTGACTTTTGTATTAGCACTGGATGCTTAAGGCTATTATTGTTTTTCACAGGGGCCGACGGGGAAGGCTGGAGAGAGAGGGCTGCCTGGTGAACGTGGGGAGAAGGTAGAATGACAATGAGCTGTGGAGATTTTCATTGGTTGTTAGGATATTGGAATGGAAGATGTGTGCTCAAGTTTGCACCAGGGAACAAGTGCCACAGTAAATGGTTAGAAATGGTGCATTTAAGCACACAAAGTATAACCCAGTAAAATATCATTGTCTTTCGAAGTATAATTTAACTGCATCACACTGAAATCAATTCAAAGCCAAATAAAAAGACTTGTTTGATTGCTATTTTCCACATGAGGGCCAAATTAATGTTGTGTACTGCTGAACACTTTGGCACTCTCACAGTGTCTCTTGCTTGCACTTTGTTCTAGTAACTCTGAGGTTTTCCTGCATACTGGCCAAGTGGCAAGCTTCCGTGTTGAAAAATGAAACCAATGTAGAAGTGCAACAAACTGCAGTTCCTCAAGTGTCCAGTTGAACGTGGTTCAAAAGCCAAGGAATCCACATTTAAGCACACATTAATACATCACTTTATACAGTGGAGTTACACATGTAAACAGCCTGGTTCAAAGAGCAGTTTTGGTATGGATGAATTGTTTTATCGCTCATCTGTTTTCGTTATATGAGGGCTGATAGTTACACACAATTAAGGAGTGACAGATTTGACTGATGTGCGCTTTGTAGCTGTTTACCAAATGGCCTGTTTCTAGAGTAGTCAGAAGTTAGTTAGTCAGCATTTCCAATATGGAGCCCACAGTCTTTAGGCTTCATAACGCCTCTGCAGAAACCAGTGTGTAATTACAGAAGCCACATCCATTTTTCACAGTCTGTGGTACTAGTTAAGCTTTGTAGTTTCCCAATTCCTGACAGCTAGCATACTGGGGAAGATCATTTCTATTTGGTTGGTTTGACTACAGTCAGATTGCAAGAAGGATTATTCATTCCTTGTAAAGTAGGGTGTAGAGTGGCAATAAACTGCTGCTAACTAAGCCAATAAGCTAGCTGGCTACCTACATAGATAGCCAGACAGAGGCTAACTTCTAAGTGAAATTTCACAAGGGTTCATAACACTAGTTGTTTAACAAACTAGAAACCTTAACTCATACTGAGATAGTCATAGTTTTTCTTAATAACTATTCACTGGTAGCGCCTACAGCGTTTAGATCAAAACAAAACAGCCAATCAGAAATCATCCTCTCTAATTGAGCAAACAAAACTGAGCTTTGGTTCTTGGTCACATGATATTGTTTTTTCCACAAAAATGACGTGTTCATTTGTGAACCAAGAACCAGGGGCCCGAAAATGATGCCATGCTTCTCCATTATTTCATGTTGTATCACATCCAAATGAATGACTTAATAATCATGTTTCTTCTCGTGACAGGGTGCCATTGGTCTACCTGGTAACTTTGGGGAGCAGGGTTTGATTGGCCAGAGAGTGAGTATCTCATGTTTTTATTCTCTTAACAAGTTGAAGGATGACAGCAGCACTGAGTTAGCCAGGCAGTACATTTATTTTACGATGTAGTATGCTTAGATTTCTCAGCATCTGTTTCTGCATCTTGTGATTTCTGTCCTTGTAGAGCTAAATTATTTTGAGTTCATGATCTTTGTGTGATTTGTCCGTCAGGGGGAGCCAGGCATTGATGGGGAGGCTGGAACAAGCGGACCTGATGGAGCCAAGGCAAGCTCCCAAAAAATAAAGGACACATTCTGCATTTAACCCTGATTTATTCATCGCTCTAAAAAAGTGATGTTTTTTTTACAGTAAATGGTAAAAAATTGCCTTAAGGCATTGGCTGGTCAACAAATTCAATAACTTCAGCATGGATGAAGTCCTCCCTGAAGCCTCGTGTCTGTGAACTCGGCGAACTCCCAAGTGTATTGTAGCATCTTATTGTAATTAGAGCAAGTAGAGTATTGTTTGTCAGATATTGGCTTTTGTTCAATGGAAGCTGCATTGTTTTGACATTTAGTGGAAACAGCGGGGCTATTTTAAGAGCTCGTAAGTCTGGCGAGTGCTGTGACAGTCGGAGAAAAAAAAAGATCCTATGCACAGAGAGGCTGCCTATTCAGCAGAACTACACTCCTGGAAGAATGGCTGACAGACCCACAAACAGCTTCTGGCTCACAGACAGTGCTAAAATGTGAACACAGGTTGACTCGATTCTGACTCCATTGTGATCCTCGGTGTTCTCTGAGCATGGTGAGCTTATGCTGCACAGGACGTTTTCTGTTAGTCAGGAGAGTAAACTACACTGAGTGCTTCTTGGCTACTGTGCAGGTCCTGGATGGAAAACAGCAGCTCAACTAGGATTTTGTGCTGTTAATGTTAACTGCTAGATGAATTAAAAGGAGTTTGTTGCCACGGTTCATTGTAACTGCCTGGTGAAGTTTAGAGTGAAATTCAGCAAATAATCAGAGGATTCTAGGAATTTATTTTGGCTGGCTCTTACCGGAGGTCTGGAGCGAATTAAATACGGATTTCTGGTCACCAGGCATTGAAGGAGTTTCAAGTGAGCCTTATCAAATAACAAAAGCCTGTTGTACTGTTTCTGCTAAATATGTTGCCTCAGTGAGGAGCCATGATTGTGTTGTATCATGTACCTTTATTATATTGAATCAGAGAGCAGGGAAACGAAGAAAAAGCTTAAAAGAGGCAAAAAAGGAGCAACAGAGCTGTCAGTCACAATGCTGCTTCAACTCTTTTTAACATCAAATTACTTAATAGAGCTAAATGTCTATAAGAAATGAACACCAGCACAAAAATGATCATGATAAAAGCTCTAAAAGAAAGCCTATTTTAAATAGGCTTTCTTTTAGAGCTTTTATCATGATCATTTTTGTGAAAATAATATATATATAAAAAATATATACAACGTGTATTTTTATTTTCTAGTTTGACTCATGTCCTGTCTGTTATAATGGAGGAGGTGGGCTTTAAGACCTATGCAGCAGCCAGTCACCAGGGAGAGCTCTCAGAGTTCTGCTTTCATGCATGGTAGCTGTTGCGTCGTCCACGATTCTATAGTCTATGATCAAACTATAAGTTTGTCAAGAGTGCAGAGAGGGGCATGTTGGGAGAAGTAAGTCAATGCCATTTGTTAGGGAGGTAGAGGTGTGGAAATATGAACCCACTAAGCACTTTTTGGAGATTCCAGTCATCAATGGTGTGACCCTTGAGGCTGCTTCATCTCACATTTGGAAGAATAAAAACACCTTTCATGTAAACAACACGTGGCTTGACTGTAGTAAAGAGCTAAAAGGTTGCAAATGGTTGCTGATTCTGCTAAATACTGTGATGTTCTGTTGCAGGTAGATCTAAAAATGTATGCTGTTAAATGTAATATTACATAGTTGGGACAATGTTTCATAATTTCTGGAAGGACTCAAAGTCTTCTGTCATTTTTAAATGTGTTGTTTTCAAAGGCTGACATCTTGGTCCAGCCGTGTTTTGAACAGTTTTAAATTGTACAGGGCAGAAGCCTTTTTAATTTCCTGCTCTTGTTACATAGACAGCAGTGCTGCTTCCTTGATTTTCTGTAGGTCACTGTGACATGTTAGCTGCCAGCCTGCTGTCAAAGGTTGGTTTAACAACAGCTTTGTTCAGTAAAATTGCCACAAAATTGAAGCCCCTTATGATCAGCTCTGACAGTGTGGCATCAATTTAACAACGTGGCCCGCTTTTAGGCTCTGAACAACAACACCTTGAACAACATGTCAGGTCACTGTGACATCTTATTTTCCATCTGACAAACATTTCCCAATTACTGCCTGTTGTGTCTCTCTGATAAATGCTTACACTACAGTAACACTCTATTTGCGTGCCTAAGGGGCAATTGTCAAGACTTATGTAGAACCATTTTAGGATATAGAATGTCTCCTGTCTAGCCTCTCGTCTCTGTGGCGTAGATATTTTAATATTATATTCAAAACCTACAACGATTCAATCAGAGTCCTATATTTAGAGACTGTAATCACCAGTTCAGGTCTTAGTGGTAATTGACAGCCAAAATGTAATTAAAAGGGTGGCAAGGTTCCATCTGTTGGCTTTATTTACTTTTAGCAGACATTTGATGAACTAGAGGATGAAAAGCACAAACAAACCTTTACTTTTTGTCATTTATGTATATCTAAAAAGTAATCAAATTGCATTACATTTGCAAAAATCCTGGTAAAAGTTTCCCTGAATCACACCAATCTAGTCCGTCGTATTGTAACTCTATTGTATATCTTTTTCATTGGACTTTCTCTACTCTTCCTAGGGTGAAAAGGGGGAGCCCGGTCCAGAGGGCCCTACAGGAGACAGGGGGGAAATTGGTCTTAAAGGAAAGGAAGGACCTCTTGGTCCACCTGGGCTTGTGGGTGTAAGGGTGAGCGTCTCAGCAGCCTTCTCCAGATTTCATTTAGTTCCCAAGAAAGCACAGCTCTTTCCGCTCGCTTACAACCCTGTTCGATTTTCTTTCACAGGGTCAGGAGGGGAAGCCTGGTAAAATTGGTGAGAGAGGAAAACCTGGAGAAAAGGTTTGTCAGTTCCCCTGCTCGGGGCTAGAATACACTTTTCACTTAAGAAGGTGTGTCAATTTGCCCTCTTGTGCAAAGGGTTTAATAGTTCTCTGTTGCTGTGGTAAACAAGCTGTAAAGCCAATAACCTCCAGGAGCATGACAGCTGAAGTGCCTGCCAAATAGACCTTTCAGTGTTCAATGTTTGAATTGTCAAAATATCCACATAACTGTTCATAGAAGACTTCACTCTTGCTGCATACCTGCTCATTTATGGTCTCTCTCCAGGGAAGCAAGGGTCACCAAGGCCACCTGGGTGAGACTGGACCAGTAGGTGACCAGGGGGAGATGGGGTTTGTCGGGCAGAAGGGAACGAGAGGAACCATCGGACCAGTGGTGAGACATCCCCAGGTTGTTTGATGGACTTTTTTAGTCTTTGGTGGTTGTAAGTTGAATATATGTATTTTTTCCAGGGTGCTCCTGGAAGAATGGGCCAACAAGGAGAACCAGGAATATCAGGTTATGAGGTGGGTCATCCGTAACATACAGTGCTGGAGGAATACATTGCATTGCTGGGTGTTATGACCGAAAGGGACCTGCAGAGCTGCCAAAACATTAGCTAAATCTGTAATTTAAGCCCCTTTCACACATGCACACCACTCCTGAAAATTGTGTGACTTTATCCAGGTAGGCTGGATGGGAGAACACAAACACCCCAGTTTTTCACCCTGACTTTATCCAGACTTTTTCCTGACAAACATGTGAATGCAGAAGGTAAGATCAGGAAAATGAACTTCTACTGCGGGGTCCGAGAGATGACATTCATGTTACACAGACACCATTATTGAAAACTCCTCCTGCATGTCTTACCCAGCCCTGCCTGACTTAAAGCTAAGGAAGTAATACAAATTATAACTCAGCTAATCTGTTGCTGTAAGGTGCATGCATGATCAGCAAGTTTCTGGAAAGTTTAGGGCCTGGATGTCCCGACATGGTCAAAGATAATGTCAGGAGTGCATGTGTGAAAGGGGCTTTCAAGAATTATGGACAATGTAATATTGAGTGTTTGGATGAAAAGTAAAAAACAAGTAGGTAACCATGTAGGCAGGAATGTTACGTGATAAAATTGTGAGAGTTGTCATTCATAAGTTAAGAGTGTGGAGGGTCCTTTTTTCGTAAAACTCTATTAAAAATGTCTTCTGAGAGATGCTAATCAGTTCTTCCTCCCATGATAAAAATAACCCTGATTGATTCTTTTGAAGCCGTTTTATCTGGATTTCTGTTTTAAACAAACCCATATTGGCTTGCTAATAAAACAAAGCCTCTATTGTTGTGGTGTCAATGAAACAGGCTGAATCATTTCATTTGAGGACGTTTTGCACTTCCTGACCCCTCCACAAGGGGGCGGAGCCTCTCTGAACATCTGGTGCGCTGATGTTCCAATTAACATTTAGTTCAAGTCACTAATCTGTTTAAAGTCAAGTCATGTGGAAATGATGACTCAATTAATTGAACACTGGACAAAGATAAAAGTAGGCTTGTTAAACCATGGTGTGTCAAAGCTGACCACCAGAGGGCAGTATGTAGTCACCACAACTACTTTTTTAACAGGAGGAAGTCCATATAAGGACAGATATTCCAGTTATTTTATACCTAGCCATATCTGCTTGCAGCTAGCCACTTAACCATAACAATGAAGAGGACACTTAATGTTTGCCATTTTATTAATTGTATTCGTGGAGATGTCCATTTGATAACATTTTACAAAATACTGTTTTATTTCATCATCAAAATACATTTTTCTAATTAAAATCTTAATGGATGAACACAACAGATCTAGTAACGTCTGATGAAGAGAAATCACTTGGGGACAGTGTAATAAGTTTGCTGTCACGTAGAAGAAGACTTGAATGATGAATCACAAAATTGCATGTCAATAAAGGACAAAGAGATGATTGATGAAACCTGTTTTTAAGTTAAGCAATTGTATCCCTCTCAGTCTTCCCTGTGATTCCATTTCTTCATTTACGTCTCTAACATTGTATATATCAGGGTTAATCAGAGTGAAGGCATGCCGGTTGTCCTCATTTGAAACTTTTTTTTTCTTGTCATAGGGTCACATGGGGCCACAAGGACCTCTGGGACCACCTGGGCCAAAAGGTGAAAAGGTACAATCTAACGCTTGAATCCCATCCCTTATAGCTGTGCGTGCTCTGATTGTGTCTAATGAGATTTAGTGACATGTTATGGCTTCATTACCTCACGAACAGTCCCAAAGCTCATTTTCTTTGAGGGCACAGTCAGTGTTTGGATGCATTCAAATTTAAGTTGTGCTTCTAATTAGTGCTTCCGCTGTCTGTCTCATTGTCCTCACAATACCCTTAAAGTCATCCCTAATTTCGTCATTGATTTGAACTCAGACGCGTCCAATTAGCTCAGTGCTGTTAAATGTATATAATTAGCCAAACACCTGGACTCTTTTGCTCATGATTTGGGGGATATTAGCACTGTAATTTGTGTTTATTTGACAGGAGCAGCACACAATGGAACCCATGCAACTGAGTTGAGCGTGATGCTAATTTGCATGTTTTAGTCCCTGGGCAGGAGCCATCTGGATGTGGATATTTTCTATTTCCTCATAGCCAATAAACTAAAATAAAAGCTGCGTTTTCTCTCTAATTAAATCAGCATTATGCTATCACACGGATGGTTGCAAAATGTATTATAGTCATTTGAGAGAGTCAGGTAACTCCGGCATTGGACCATGATGCAGATAAAATTAGCTCTGTGTCACGGTTACTGTAAAACCTCTAATGCTACAATTTCCATGTGAGTTTCAGTTTGTTTGTCCCCCGACAAATCAAACTCCTGCTTTTAAATGTCTGTCGTGCTCTTGGTTTTATAATATCATTTCACACATGCTCAGCACATGACTATTAGGATTGTACACACATTTGTGGTTATTGTTTAATGAATCCTATAAAGACCCGGAAACAGACATTGGCTCCATTGACATGAAAATGGGATCATTGCGGTTAATAGCGCATGTAATGATTTGCCATTCGTATGGAGAGAGTGTGCAAAGTGTTTCCATTGTTTTCTTTTTTTAAACAAAGCATACATTGATTCTGAGAAGACTTTGGGGTTTTTGGAAAATACCATTGATTACTATTGTTTTTCTGTTTATGTATTTCTTCCTCAGGGTGAGCAGGGAGACGACAGCAAGGCAGAAGGTCCTGCAGGCCCCCAAGGTGACAGAGTGAGTTTCTTACATGTACCTGCTTTAACTGTTGTTCATTAGCTGTTGTATATTGTTTAATTAATCTACTTTCGATTAAACTCAGGGTCCTTCTGGGGACAGAGGAGAGAGAGGAGAGCCTGGGGACCTCGGACATACTGTGAGTTGAATCAAAAACAGACATGTTGTTTGGGTTAGTGTCCAGGTACAGAGTTAAGAGATTTTTCTTTACATTTTAACAATGCACAATGATGTCTTCCAGGGTCAAATTGGAGTTGATGGAAAGAGAGGTGAAGCTGGTGCTCAAGGGCTTCCTGTAAGTATCTTATTTACGTCTCTTAAAATGTAAAGATTACATTTAAACTCTGTGTCAAATGGTCAAATCAGCGTAATTCAAATCAAACAGTGATGATCATTTTAGGGACATCCAGGGCCAAAGGGACAACCAGGGCTAAAAGGATCCAAAGGTGATCAAGTAAGGACACAATTAACCATGATGTGAATTAATATGGGATGAGAAAACTCACCATGCATGTGCTTTTAAACATGTCAGAACTGTGAAACATGAATGTTTATGCTGCAGGGTAAAAAAGGAAAATCAGGGTTGAGAGGAGCGCCTGGGACCAAAGGACCACCAGTGAGTTGGATGCCTTTTCACCATCAAATTAAAGTTTTTAAAAAGATTTGTAATAAAAAAGAATCTGATTGTCTTTCTTAAGGGTCCAGAGGGCCCCCCTGGCCCACGGGGAGTCGTAGGCAGGGAGGGACTTGAGGGCCCGCCTGGCCTGGATGGACTTTCTGGTAAAGATGGGAGTAAAGGAGTCATGGTGAGGACACCGTTTTTCATGTTCCTTTCAGAGTAATATGAGGAAAAAACAGCTTTTAATGTTGTTTACCAACTTGTTCTGTGTTTAGGGGGAGCAAGGAGATGATGGAGAGGTGGGCTCCCCTGGCAAACCCGGGCTGCAGGGTACACCTGGTGTTATAGGGCTGCCTGGCAGTCAAGGCTCCTTTGGACCAAAGGTGAAAATTATGATGACTTTCTTAATCGTAGTTCTTCCTTTCAATAAAAATGAAACCTAATGTTTAATCACGTCAAAGCTTCTTCATTGATCACATAAAAGCCACTTTTCCTGCTGGTACTCAGTGGGACACGCCAAGCTGGCATAACCTGTTTCCAACAGTGCCATAATAATGCATAATTTATATTTGGTGTGTTTTCCAGTCTAAGGAGCCAAACACTGCATAAAGTCTTAACACTATTTCTCTGAAGACCTCATATTCACCGAAATCATTTCTGGGAATTAGTCATGCAAGTATTGATGTGTTGGCTCAGCCTTGATTTGGCTTTGCCAGTAATACATCAAATGTACATGGGCCTAAGATATTGGATTTTTTCACTCTCATGGCACTGTGAGGGGGAAAGTTTTTGCCTTTTATTGTTGATTTACGTGCAAACTTTAAGTTGATGTGCCCTCCAGCATCTTGCAATATTCAGACTTTCAAAAGTGAGCTGTTAAGCTGTCACTTCACATTTTGGCAAAGGTGTTTCAGACATGGTTAGTCGCCCACTTATTACAGCAGTCCTTCCAGTAAGAGATTCTCTCTGCATTGATGTTGCATACAAGTTTTCTTGGTGTCTCTTCAGGTTATCTAATGGGATGTAACGAGGATATATACATGTATTTATGTGTTTGTGCATTCTCTTCAGGGTGAGAGGGGTTTCCCAGGTCAGGCCGGTGTATCAGGAAAAAGAGGCTCTGTTGGTGGGATGGGATTACCAGGAAGGCAAGGAGACCTCGGACCCAAAGGGCAACCAGTGAGCCAAGCTTTTTCAACACAATTTAAACTAAATTCCTTTACACAACAGCTTCTAACAAAGATGTCCATGATGTCTATTCTCTCTGTTTTTCAGGGGGATACTGGTGAACAAGGATTTCCAGGGGTGTTGGGGATGTTTGGACCAAAGGTATGTGCTGAATTGAAGCTCTGTGCATGAACAAAAACAAAAAGTCTGTGTCAATCAGACCTAAACAGTTTTCGATCCTGAAGAGAGTTCTCATTTCTTAAAAGACTGGTGTGTAGGATCAAGTCAAATCTAGAAGTGTTGTTTCAGTCCATCTCTATTTCCGGACATTGATTTGACCTCTCTGGGCTTCTGTAGAAACACAGCAGAGCTATATTCATAAAGAACTTATTCTCAGATTACAAAACATGATTCCTGTTTTCAGATGATCAAACACTCCTGAAATACATATATGATTATATTATTCCATTTGTGACAATCCAGTCCCTCTAAATCTTGCACACAGGTCCTTTAAGACAGACTCACAATATAGCTCGAAGACAGTAAAATGACCCAGAAAGTCATTTCTGAGTTTACTTCTCCTTTCTGTGGAAGTGCTTTGCTCAGTTTGATCGTCTGAAATTGCTTGGAGGTCCATTATATTGTACTGTACCCAGTAAAAACGGATATGAAAACTTGAAGTTATTACTGTAGCATGCCTCAGGATGACATCTGCTACAACACAAGCCTGTTTAACTTCCAGCCCTGCTGCACTATAGATTACTGCCAGCTGAAAGAACAAAACAGGCTTTAACGGAGTCTCCCTCTTTCATTTAAAAGCAGAGAGTGAGTGATGTTGGATATTTCACTACTGTGGGCGTTGAACGAGAGTGGAAAGCAGATGATCTTTGTGGTTTCATTCAGTAGGGTTTATTATAGCTCTACATCGTAAACAGGTTTTAAGACTTAATGTCAGTAAAGTCACATTTTACAATGGCAGAATGAAATATCACAAGTCTTTAAGTGATGTTGAAGTTAATTAGGTAATGGCATCATTATTGACCCTGCTCTATATACAGTAAGAGGATAGATTAAGAGTCACACCATTCCTATTAAGGTTTCCTACTTCTTCAGAACTTAAATCAATCTTAATCTGCTTTCCTCTTTATGGGAACTATTACATTTAATTCAGCAACGACTCTAATCTGCTAACCTTTGAGTGTTGAGTATAATGTTAAAATCACCAGACAGAGTTAAAATAGAAATAGATGATGAGTAATGATTGCAGATTGTAGAAGCCATGATGTGAAGCTAAGTTATTCTGTGGGAAATTTTTAGCGTTGTCCTAAATCTTCACAATCAAACATCCTCAAAGCACTTTTAAAAAATTGGAATGCATGAATTGCAAAGAAAAATAATGTGCACAAACTTTTTGTAATCTTACAACCTCTAATCCACTCTAATGCAACACATTCGTCCTAAAATGCAGCATACACAGAGTGTAGAGCCTCCTTACAACTGCAATCAATCACCTTAAAGTGAAAATGGTGGATACTAGGATAACTCCACAATCCCACCAAAATAAGACAAATAATGCATCATTGATGCTCTGACAGATGTGGCTGCAGGCTTTTATTTTCCTGGTTGTCTGTGTGGACTTATGATCAAATAATTTTGAATGCGGTATCTCAGGAATGCTTGGAGAGAATATTTTAGAATGAGGCACACACATCTGCAAGGCCTCCAGGATGCACTGATCTCATTTTGGGGTCAAAGGTTAATGTCATAGTGACCTCACACAACACATAATAACCAACAGAGAATGAGCATCTAGTCATTGGAAAAAGAGAAATAGTTTCCTTTTGGCTCAGTTTTTATAATAGGAGGTCCAGCTGAATGCATTTCGACTGTTTAGCATTTAGCATGGTGAATTAGAACATTTGCTAACAGGTCATTTGACAAGATGGCGTATCTTACTTAAAGCTCCTGTGATGAGTTTTAGTTTTGTGGAATGAAATGCATACTGATGCTTCTTTGTGTCCTCACAAAAAGTGTACACGACCATAAGTAACAATATTATTTCTATAACAATTTTGATGCCTGAAACTTGCTGCCATGTCAGTCGGTGTCAGACAAAGTGATTGACAGCCTCTTGCAGAAACAGGCTCTGTTTGTTTTGAAACTTCCACTGCAAAGCTTTGTTTCCCTGTCAAGAGACAACATTATGAGATTTTTGGTTGAAATAAACACAATTTCAGGACAAAATCAGCTAAGAGATGAGAGGTTTGGTCACAAGGGGTCGCCAAAATTGGAAGAAAGTTTCTCACAGGAGCTTTAATGCTAAATAAATAAGTCATCAAATGCATTGATCATTTCAGAGTGTTTAATCTTAAAGTGCACTCTACCTTATCCAGTCTCATTAAAGCCAAGTGTCTGTCTCTCCAGGGTCCCCTGGGAGACTTTGGCCCACCAGGGATACAGGGACCCAGAGGACCACGTGGTTTGATGGTAAGAAGAAGATTGATAGCACTTTGTCAACTTGTGCAGAACTGCGGCTAATAGAAGTGCACTGAACTCTCACAAAGTACACTCTTCCCATGAAAAATAAGCACTTCTTCATCAGATGCTCCATCATATGTGTACTCCGTCACTAACATGCCTCCTCTTCTCAGGGAATGGAGGGAACTCTGGGCCCCGTCGGCATCATCGGCCCCAGCGGTCACTCAGTATGTACCTCGTCTCTCATCCTATCTGCCAAGCTTTATGTGACTTCTCAGTGCTTTCTGGCAGTGACGGAGTGATCCTTTGTCTCCTTTCTCTCCATCAGGGACCCCAGGGTGACAAAGGAAGTCGAGGGGAGATGGTGCGTGGCACTGTTTTTGATGAATCCTTCTCTGTCTGTACTGTGAGCACAGAATAGGATACTTAGTATGGAGACAGCGCACCACTCAGCCTCCTTTGCCCTCAGCGCTTTTCATTTCCTATTGTGCTCCGCTGTTTGTTGTTACACTCACAGTGATACTTAGCTGCTGTGGAATTCCTGTCAGGGTGATACATGTTGGCTGCATGCTCATCTCAAGCTTTTTAAGAGGTTTGTTAAGCCCTCATACACAGGCATAGTTCACAACTCACTCCAAAAATGCAAAAATTCACATATAGATTTGCTGCATGGAAATCAGGTCGGGTGTAAAGGTGTGTAGGCTTGAAAGGAAGCAGGAGGACACATACAGTAGATAAAGAATGTCTATTGAATAGTCACACAAAGGAGGTGTTGCTGTGCACATGATGGAATAATATCTGGTCTGCTCTCAGGCCTATTCTCTCATTGTTGGATTGTCCACTTATGAATATTGATTTTTCTTTCATCTCCAATAGGGGTTGCAAGGACCAAGGGTAAGTAATCACTCACTTCTGTAGCTTAATCATTATTCTTTGTGCACGCCTGTGGTCTGCTCAGTACTAGAAGGGATGAATTAACTACTTTATCATCCTCTATAAAGGCCAAGTTTTAAATAATGTGAAGCCTAATGCAGCACTGCATTTTTACAGGGCTCTCCAGGCCCTAGTGGACCACCTGGACCACCAGTGAGTGCCTCATTTTTTACATCATGTGCATATGAAATAATTGACTTATTGCCTTTTTTCATGTATTTTACAGATTTTGCCTTAAAAGTCATTGAAAAAATCCCCACTGAGAATTGTCCCTGGTAAAAACAGCTTAGCATACATGTGACCAACATGTGAAGCTGAATTAGAGGAGATATGAACACTGCTGTCTCTTTACAAGAACTAAAGTACACTATTTCAAGAAACACACACACAAAAAATAGAAACAAAATGTCAAATTTTCATTCAAATTATATCCCTCCTCTCAGAATTGTGTTTTATTTTTTTGCGTAAGAGTTTCTCATGAAGCCAGGAACAGATCTTTAAAAAAACATTTAAAAACACTTGTACTTTATTAATCCCCATGGAGTTAATTCAAAATTTCACTCTAGTGTTTTTCTAATCATGTTACACACATAGTTTGATATACACACTCGAGCTATGGACATGCACTAAAAAGAGGTGTCAGAGTGAGGACCTGAACAGTTTGGGGTTCGGTACCCTCTGGTTCCCAAGCCAAGTCCCTATGGACTGAGCTACTGCCGCCCCATTAACATATGTTTATGAGTTTTAGTTGGTTTAGAAACTTGTGTTACTGTAATTTATGAGCTTTCAAAAAAAATAGATTGTGTCCAGAGGGGGTGGCCAGGGGACCATGGGCCTCAATTTCTATTTATTCACGGTTGTTTGTGTGTGTGTGTGTGTGTGTGTGTGTGTGTGTGTGTGTGTGTGTGTGTGTGTGTGTGTGTGTGTGTGTGTGTGTGTGTGTGTGTGTGTGCTCACTTCAGTGCCCAAGTTAGGCCAGCCAAGTTCAAAAAGTCAGGACACTGCTCTGATCAATTTGTCAGGAAGAAAATATCAAAACATAACTGTTCACTACATCTACAAGTAAATGTAAGAGAAATGTCACATAGAAATGTCTACCAAAACTATAACCTCTTATTGTTGTTAAAAAGGTAGCTCATTCTATCAAGAATTAGGATTCAAAATTCAAGAAAGCTTTATTGCCAAGTAGGGGGGAGCCCGGCTATGGATTTGCTTAGTCGAATCTGATCCATCAGATTTTGCCCATAGTCGACGAATAGTCGAATGTTTGTTGTTTTTCCTTATTGACCCAAAGTCTGCATGATGGTGACCGCATGACAATATTACACATAACCATTTACATTTAAGAGACTCGTAGCTTAAAGTAAAAGGGACAACAGAATATTATAAGTATAAAACTTAGATTTTTTAAATCTATATTGCAAAAACAGCGAGGTGATGAAGGAGAGAAAACTGAAATAAGGCCACCATCCGTTAAACATGGAACAACGTGTCACTATAGAGAAAGGAATCAGGAGATATTTAAACAGTGTTCACACAGCGGAGAGCAGCGCTGTGGAGGGTAGTTTGTCCAACTTAAGTCTAAACATTTGTATAATGTTCAAAATCAAACCTGAACCAGCTAAAGGGTTTTTAAATCTCTTAAAAGAACCTTTTAAAACTGTCTTTCATCGCGTCTTTGTCCGCGTGAGTCTTTTCAAATTGTACGTGGGGAAAACCATCCTGTGTACGGGCAGAAGTGCGCTCCTTGCTTTGTTGACTGTAAATCCTGTCTTTGAGAATATCCTCTCTGATGGCGTGGAGGTGGATGGGATGCTGTGGATTGTTTTTGAGGCTTCGGACAGCTTTGGGTATCCCCCCTCGTTCTTTTGGCCCCGTACAGTTTTTGTGTGGTCCGGTAATCCTTGATCTCTTGCTCCTCATCTTCATCACTATTTTTTAGGATCAACTGAAGTTTTATTTTCTGACATTTTGAGCTACCATGAATGTAGAAAGATTCAAAGGCCAGCTGGGGTACGTCTGCTCCACAGGTCCCGCTAAATGGGAGAGTCCACCTTTAATTACCAGGGGAGATTTAATTACCACTTTAAGGAGATTTAACACTTCAAGAGCTGTTCTCAGACTTAGATTAAATAAGTTTATATTTATATAAAAATAGGCTAAATGAGACACTATTTTTACGGGAAACAGGAAAATTAGACATTGAGCACCCCCATGGTTTGAATGGAATGATCCACGTTTCATATGCAAATATTCGACTATGAGATTGGCAGTCGACTAAGGCTCGTTAGAACGAATCGTTGAATATTCAACTAATTGGGGTCACCCCTATTGCCAAGTGAGCTTGCACACAATTGTATTTGACGTGGTGAATAGAGCACCGTTACTCAACCACAACAACAGTAAGGGCCATAAATATAGAAACTTAAATCTAAATCTAAAATTCTAAATGAAAATACTATCTGTACAAGAATTATACAAATTATTAAAAGACAAAAAGAAATGTGCCCAAGCCAGAGTGAATAAGTTAGTTTATAGGAGGTCAAAATATGTACCAAACTGTGTACCTGTATGAATACATGTAAATAAGGGTAGGTCACTCAGTCAGGAATTAATAATCTGAAGCAACAGAATACTTGCAACTGTAACTAACAGTAAGGAAGGTAATTTTTTCAGGGAGGGCAGCTTATTCGGTCAGAAGGGAGGTATCCCTGAAAACTCATAAAAGCCTCAATAGGTATAGGTAAAAGACAGGTAGCTCAATCTGTATGTATCAAATATCTACACAATCTGACTTCTAACTCTACAAACAGGTGAAACATGATGGGGTAGGTTTTAAGAGCTCTGATGTTTGATCGTGGACAATTCTTTTTTTTAGTTCTTGAAGAATTTATGTCGACACCATGTTGTTTTTCTTTATAAACTTAAAAGCATTTTCACTGAAGTAAAACACCTATGTGATATTATTTGTGTTTGTTTGTTGGCACTCGTACTTAATGCCACCCCTGCGCACTACCATGCCCCAATTGGGACACCAAATTAAGATTAAAAGTTGCGACCTCTTCTCTTCTCTTCTTCCTCTGACTTGGTTCTAAGATGGTTTTCACTCTTTCTGGATCTCTTGACACTTGAAGTGCTTTTCCTAATCCTGATCCAAACGTTACATCAATAATTCACTTTGCATGTCCAGGCTTGAGAATCATATGAAGAACTCATCTGTGCATCCCGGCTAAGCTGTCAGCGTATGACATGTATTATTAAGAGAATGATCTAACTTGTTATAGATGTGCATGTTTTCCGCTGTGATCTGATTCAATAAGCTGTTAGCCAGAGGCTCTTCTTTTCTACATTTGACATGCCTCATTTCCTGTGCGTTCACGCCTCATTTCCTGTGCATTCATTATTGTTTCTGTGCATATCTGCATATTGAGTGACAATGGAAAGAACCCACCCACCAACAGTGAGATTGGGATCTACAGAACTCTCTCTGAACACAAATACTGAGCAGTTGCTGCTGTAGATGTGCAGAAAATAAAACAAAAAGTGCATCAGTGTACAAAGTGCATACTAAATTAAAGTTTCTCTCTGGTTTTCAGGGTCTCGCTAGCACCCTTTCTCTTGTAAGTATCTTTCTCTTTATCAATACATAAAGGTTTCTATGAGATGAAATACATGGAGCAAAGTGAAGGTTAAAAATGATGACGTCTGTTTTTTCTCTTTGGTAGCAAAATGAGGCTCTCGGTGTCGCCTTCAAAGTCATCATTGATTCCCATGCTGCACTGAGACCAGAGGTTAGTTTGGATCAAGATCAATGTTTATTGTTCTGATCCTGATGCTTATTATTCATCTCAGAGAGTCTGAGTAAACTGGAACAAGTTAGAAAACAAACTGAGAGCTGCCTGAAAAGTTTATGTTTTAACGCCAGTGTTTCTGTCCAAAGCTGAACTATCAGAGCTTGGACCTGCCCATGTTAGACCAGGGCACGGAGATCTTCAAAACTTTGCAGCACCTCAGCACTTTGATCCAGAGTCTGAAGAACCCGCTAGGAGCCCGAGACAACCCTGCCCGGATCTGCAGAGACCTCTACAACTGTGAACAGAGGCTGCACGACGGTGAGAGAAATCAGTCTGAGTCTTTTTTTCTATAGCGCCTAACCACATTAAATATCTCAAATCACATTACATAAAGGGCCACAAGAGATCTAGATCGACTCTTTGCTATAGACCGAGTCTATCTCATCTTAATCCATCACGAGCAAAGCACTCTGCAGCATCTAGCAGGTAACAGTGTTAAGGATCAATCTTCTCTAACAGGCAGAAACCTCAAGCAGAACCAGACTCATGTTGAACAGCCATCTGCCGAGACTATGTTGGACAAAGATCCAAACGGTTCAGTGACTTCTGTGCACTTGTTAACCTTACTCTCGCCCCTCCCTCTCCGGTAGGTACTTACTGGATCGACCCGAACCTCGGCTGTACTGCTGACACTATTGAAGTTACGTGTAACTTCACAAGTGGAGGACAGACGTGCCTGAAACCAATCACAGTATCTAAGGTAGGATTCGGACATTGAGCCTTTCGTCTCAGCTTGACAAATCTACCTGTGAACTGTGAACTAATAACACTAAGGTGCAGACAAGGTCAATTCAGAAGCTTGTATGAAAGGCAGGGCATGCAAATGGAGTCCATGATTGCTTGTGCGTGTGGGATGATGTTCTTCTCATGTGGTTTTTGGCAATAGAAAAGCTTTAGGTTGAACAGTGTTTATATAATCAATTAGAGTGTAAAGCTGGACCTTTTCTGGCACTTCATTTGAACTGTAGTTTATTTTGATGGATAGATCTTGCTATGGATCTTGAGGTGTCTCATTTATTTTAGTTGGATAAGTCACATTTCAGAGCTTACTCAGTTGGCAAGTGAAGCTTTGGAAACTCTTAAGGCAATGTGTGATGCAGCTGGAGCTAACACTAATGAATAGCAGATACGAGCCTGTTATCAGCTCCCTTTATCAATAATCAGGTTCAGGAGTCTTTAACTCGCCAACATCAGAGTTTAATTGTTAATATTTGTGAGCAGAATGTCTGTGAACATTATGTGTCATTAAAAAGCTTGTGAGTATTTAAAACCACGTTTTCCTCTCTAGTTGGAGATAGGAGTGGGCCGCATTCAGATGAACTTCATTCACCTTTTGAGCACTGAGGCTGTACAGCACATCACCATTCACTGCCTCAACACCCCAGTGTGGGCAGCAGGACCTTCCCTGCAACCTTCATCCAGAGCTGTGAGCTTCAAGGCCTGGAGCGGGGAGAGGATACAGGCAGGCGACCTCCTGGAGCCGCTCATACCCAGGGACGACTGCTGGGTATGCTCGCTCACTTTTCAGACATGTATTTGAAGCAGAACTGGAATGTAAAGATTTATTTAAAGATTATTTGTGGGCATTAGTGCCTGTATTCAGAATCGGAAACTGGGAATACAGTAGGGGATGAAAGAGCAATGAGTCGCATTTGAACCCAGGTCGCTTGCTTCAAGGACTGTAGTCTCTGTCTGTTTTCGAGGCTGTACCACCTACTATACTAGCAGTGCGTACTGATTTGGCCAACATTCAGTGTGGAATATGTAAACAAGAGCAAAATCTGCAGAATGCCAAAACTACCTGGATGTTGTACTGATTCGGGAAATGCATCAGTATGCAGCAAACCAGTCTCCCTTGCGTACTGTTTCCCACAATGCACAGCGCTAATGTCTCACTTTTTTGATGGGGAACTACATTTTTAGGTACGGTGAAAATTATTGAATTCCATATAAACCACTTCTTAGTTTTTTAGATTATAAGTGGATGCTAAAGAAGCAGTTTCGCTATCAGCTTTGACGTTGTTTACTTCCGCTTCCAGAAACCGGAAGTCCAGCGACGCCTGACCCAGCATACTGCATACTGCATACTACATTCATACGTAGTACTGTATGTAGCAGGCTGTTTCAAAAACAGCCTCTGTGTGTGGGACACAGGATTCGACATCTGATCTAATCTGGTCTGGATGTAAACCCTTTAGTCCAAAGTGTATTCATCCTCGAAGTAATGGTTCAATATTTTGGGAAACATTGACATTTTTATATTTTAAAGGTGACATATCACGCTTTTTTCATCAATATATATTGGTCTAAGAGGTCCCCAAAACATGTCTTCAAGGTTTATGCTCAAAAAAACACTTTGAAATCAGATTTTGGCATGCCTGAAAAACCCTCTTCTTCAGCCCTCCTCAGAACACTCTGTTTTCTCTCTGACCACGCCCCCTCAGGAAGTGGATGTGCCCTCGGTTTTCCAGCATGTTGATCTAATGTTTACATGTTGGCTGAATATACACTCTGCTCACAGATCGCGTTACTTCAACCCTCTGAATCTGATCCAGAATCTGATCCTGACGGAGAGGCGCCTGCAGCAGGACCTTTCTGAAGGATTGGTCACAGATTTAGTGTTTCTTGTTGTTTTATTTGTCAGTATGTCGACGTGTGTCTTGGTACACAGCTAGAGCTACTACATGTAGCTATGTGGCTATGCTTACTAGCGCTAGCACTTATCCATGACAACTAAAAATCATCCACTAGATCTTCAAATCTGCAGACGTGGGGAGTAAAACTGACCTTTGTGTTTATTAAGACAGCCTACAACTAGCATGCCTCCCTCCTAAGCTCCTTGTTAGCACAAATGTGTGCAGGGAATGAAAAACGGAGGAGAAGTTGAGTTGTATTTTATACAGTCTATGGGCTGAACAAGCTCCAAGCTCTGACTCCGTGACAGACCGGATATTGTTGTGACGTAACAAAAACACGGAAGTCTGAAACGGCTCGTTTCACACACATTTACAGGAAGGTGGAGAAATCAAAACAGGGGCATAATGGATTTTTTTCATTCTCGGGGGGTTTGCAGACATGCCAGGGACACATATTTCAGGTAGAGAACCATTGAAAAGTTGATTTTGCATGATAAGTCATCTTTAACTGAGGAAATGTTGAGTTAAAATCAGTTTTCACCTACCTTAAAGTACACAGGGAAGCTTTAAATCTTGAGAGGAACCCAACAAAGGTTTGTTCATCATAAAGTCTGGAGGTAACAGCTGATCTGGCTCTCAGAAGTGAACGAAAACCAGCCTACTGTCACCTCTCCTTCACTAATTATTACAAAGTTGTTTCTCATTTAATAATATGTCCACAACATATGGTTTAAATGTAAACGTAACAAGCTGTTGCTTTGCAGTGTGTTTCGTGCTGTGACTGTTTGTCAGCCAGGCGTCGAGACTTTATGGAGTCTAGCTCATAACTCACTCCCAAACTCTCTAAATCTTTGAGATTTCCGTTTGTGGACTGATTAAAAAGACGAGATACAACATGGAAGTAAACTTCGGATTCTCTGCCAGTCCTCTGCCAACTCCAAACTTAGCCCACAACGTTTACAACATTTGTTCCTACTTACCTCTCGTGGTATCCGGCCAGCCACATCATTTTGCTTGTATTTGACCAGATTTTTAAGACATCTGTTTGTGATCTATATCTGCCCACAACCCAATACACTGTCAGTTAATAGAATTTAGTTTGACATGCACATGGCAGCGTCCCTGTTCTTCTGACTAATCCACAGACCTCAGTGTCTACATTTTCTGGCAGAAAGTATTTCCAAAGAACAGTGAAGTCAGACGAGAAGTCTGTGGATTATTCAGACATGACTCTAACTGGGGCATTGTTTGTTGAGATGGTGAGTTGATGTTAGTCTTTGTGTTCTTTCATTCACCTCCTTTGAACCAGCACCACAAATCCAAACAATCTGTGTGTATTGATACTCCCAAATCATCACATCATGTGACGCAACTCCACCTTCACTTTCAGATCAAAGATGGCCGCTGGCACAAGACCCACTTCATCTTCCAAACCCAGGACCCAAACTTACTCCCCATAGTGGATGTCTACAACCTCCCGACTACAGAGCCTGGTGCCAGCTTCCACCTCGAGGTCGGACCTGTGTGTTTCTTATAGCCCTTTGTGGAGGGGCCGGGATCCCTCCTCAAAGGAGTGACTGCATGAAGGAGGGCAGACGTTTGGGGGGCGAGACTAATGCTTCTGTGGTTTCCAGAACGACTGCCCCCTCGATTTTCTCTCCACAAAATATGCTTGGACTGCAGAAACAGGAGGAGGGCACCGGAGAGAGAGAGAGGAGTCCCAGTGAAAGAATGCAGAGATAAGACTTGAAGCACTCATCAGCCTACGGAAAACAATACTGCGCTTCTTTTTCAGAGACTTGTTTATATGATACAAGACCTGACGCGCCGAACTGTCAATCAGTCATCTCTTGGACCTTGTTGTAGCATATTTTCTTCACGGTCTGATATCTGATTCTTCAATAGTGCTTCTGTACAGACCCACGGAACAGTTCCTATTTTAATGTGTATTATTTATACGTGTATATGTGCTGTATATTGTAATATAAAGTGCAATAGTTATTGCTCCGCAGCCTGTAGGCGTATAAAATGTCACCACACATCACTCATTCAGGTAAACAGTGTGCCTCAGACACACAGGTGCACTGTCTCATGTCCAGGTAAGTCTTCTTGAGCCTCTGATAGCTACACAGTGCTGATCGAACCCGTGTTTGTACAGTTCATATCTTCGCACAGACGTCTGCTGTGTGGTGATTTCCATGTTCGAATGGATTGAAGCTTTTTCCACAGTGTGACCAAAAAGAGTGTGAAGATGCTACCTCAACTCACAGAGAGAAGACGTTACCTGATGTAGTGTGGGCTGACAGAGGGGACACCTGGTGCTCTAACAGTGGCCACTCATGATGATCTCTTGTCAGCTCTCAGAAGCTATGTTTTTTTTTTTTTTACAGAAAAGGGAAGATTGTAAAATATAAGATATACACGCAGGCCAAATCTGTTAAATTATATGTTCATGTTTTCACTATCTTTGTACCATCTGACAGAGTCTGAAACTTTAAGTTAAGTTTTTTTTTATCTCTAAATGTATGTGTTTATAATAATGCAGCCTTCATTAACCATCTACGGTGGTTTCTATTTAATTCATCTTTTATTTAAATTCTGATTAGCTTTCCAGTTCAAACCCAGGTATCAATAACAGTTGTATCACTCTTTGAAGCTTTAAGGATTCTCCCGTCTGTTTGTGTTATTTTAAACTATTTGAACAATCAACTGTATGTGAGGACATGACCATCCTTTTATTTACTGTCTTTCAAATCTCTTTCAAAGGTGCAGCAATGATGGTTGGGTCAACCAATCAATAAACTCAGAGGATTTCTTACAACACACAACAATTAGCTACAGCGGTACATGTACTCACAGGTGTTTGGTCTGTACAGAGATTTATGTTGAGTGAATGGAGTCGAATGACTCTTCAGGTAATTCAATAAAAGTCTGAACCTTTTCTTGACGAGCAGCTTTCTTTTTTTTCCTCATAACAAAGTGAGTAAATATAATTGAATTCAAACTGCCTGCTTGTGGCAGTGTGTTTTGACTTGCTTTTTTTAAGTTTACACAAAATCCGTCACATCCTGACAGCTGTTAGCGCTGTTAACACACAGTTACATTATGTCTTTGAAGGAAAATCTTGTGTTTTTCTAACAACAGTTCTCCACTGAGCAGTTTAAGTGACAGTAAAGCAACTCCTTTAACTGCAGACTTATTTGATATAATAAGACACAAAGCACACTTGAAGTTGAGAATCACCATATTAGCACGCTGCTGCATCATGACATACATGGTCTCATCTTGGGCACATGGCATGACGGCCCCCATCGATGGGAAGGTTTACTCCAGTGATGAAGCTGGCAGCGTCAGACGCCAGGAAGGCGATGCTGTGGGCCACTTCATCCACCTCCCCGGGTCTGCCGAGGGCGTGGGTCTGCTTACATTTTGCAAGAAACTGGAAGAGAAATATGCAAAACATACAAGTCATTGCTCTCTCTTATTCTCCTCTATCCCTCTTTCCAACACCAACTCGGTCGAAGCAGATGTCCTTCTAACGTGAGTCTGGTTCTGCTCGAGGTTTCTGCCTGCCTGTTGCAACTAAGGAAATGTTATGAAAATCCTCCTAGAACAGCTGATCTTTATTGGGATTAATCAAAGTCACTTTAAATGATGACAGGTGATTACTGACTACTATTTGACATGAGTTTGAATGTGATTGGTTAATTCTGAACACAGCCATATCCCCAGTTATAAGAGGGTGTGGACACTTATGCAACCACATTATTTCATTATTTTAATTTTTTCATTATTCCCCCTAAAAGATTTCTTTTTTTTTTTCAGTTGAATTGTTCACGTTATAGGTCACATTAAAAGTGGAAAAAGTTCTGACATGATTTATCTTGGCCTCATTTTTTTACATCACAAAACCTGGCATTTTAACAGAGGTGTGTAGACTTTAAATATCCACTGTATGTGTTAGTGATCTCAAATATACACTGTTTGAAAGGCCAGGATCCTTCAGAGGGGGAAAAATGGTGCCTGGTACTAAATAAGGCATGACGCATCCCACATCACTGTTCAGCATTCTTTCTTCTTGGATGGGAGTTGGAGGACGACTCATTAAATGCTAATACTTGTGTTTTTGTTAATGTTACATGTGTCATGTCTTTTGAGTCAAAGATCTGTTATAATTGGTATTGTTTTTATTATTATAATTATTATTGTTGATCTTTTTTTAAATTGATGGTGGTAGTGTTATAATATAAGGAAAATATTATTATTGTTCTTGTTGGTAGAATTATTACCATTATTAGCATTATTATTAGTATTATCTTTAATTTATTCATACATTTTTCTTCACTGTTTTGGGGGGGGGGAGGGGGTGACAGTATGTATCTTTGTCTGAAAATCTGCTTCTCTGAAAATGATAAAATAATAAAATTATATATATAGAGAGAGAAAAATGTATGATGTATTAGTTTTGAGTGTTAACACATATTATAGTGGGACATTACCTGTGCATACTGGTCGTCATCCAGCCCTGCTCTCTTGTGGACTTCTGTGACGATCACACCAGGGCTGAAGAGATTAAACAGGTTTGAAACACTGTTAGAATCCAGAAATGTAACCATGTCTATAACTTAACACACTCTTTGACTTACCAGACAGAGTTCACTCTGACCTGCTTACATGCAAGCTCTGTAGAAAAACAGAAAGAAATGTCTTGTTATTGACACTGAGGACTTTCACTACTCTGAACAAACAGTGTGTGTGGTAACATTACTCACCAAGTGCTACACAACATGTGAACTGATCAATGGCAGACTTTGACATGCAATATGCCAGCACACCAGGGAACTACAGAGAAAAACAACAGTATTAACAGAGCATCAGACACTTTGTGAAGAAAGAAATGTAGCAGTAAATCTGTGTCTATCTGTTTAACACTCACTGCTCTCTGTCCATTCACACTGGACACGTTGACGATGGAGCCTTTGGTCTTGATCAGGTGGGGGACGCAGAGTTGAGTTATGTGATATACAGATCTGGAGTATGAAACAAAAGTTAGCATTTATTCTAATTAAGATGAATGGAAATGCACTTAAATAGCAATACTTGTAGTCTTCAGTCTTTTAAGGCTTCCGCAGCCACATATTGGTGGACTGGTGCAACTGATCTAATGTTATGCTGACTTCATGACAGGTGACTAGATAGCCTCTAGATTCAAATCTGTAGGTAAGAAAAACACTTGTTTTTAAGCTCACAATTTTGGATTAAAATCTTAACACATACCACATTTGCACATAAATATCTTCATACAGCAAATAATCACATAGAAGTTCATTCTTGCAAGAATAAACTTCTATACATAAGGTATATATACATACAGATATACAAATGTTGCAATTCTTACTTTTTGTTTGTTTTACTTTGAACATTATGAAACTGAAACAGACACATTTTTCAGTTTTATTAAGGTGCTGTAACTATAAACATCTTCTGTTTTGTTGGGAACACAATGTACTACTCTGGATTCAGCACTAATATGTCTCCCTGGTGTTCGAAATCCTACCTCACATTGATGTTCATGACCCTGTCATACTGAGCCAGGTCTGTGGTCTCGATGCTGCCCATGGCCAGGATACCGGCGCTGTTCACCAGGACGTCCAGCCGGCCAAAGTGAGCGATAGTTTGCTCAACTGTCTTCTTCACCGTCTCCGCATCAGTGAGGTCTCCTGGAACGAGCAGAGGCTAAACACAGAGATGCTTTTGAGTCATTATCGTCAGATTGTAAACAACATCAAAAAGTTAAATCCACCAATATTTGGATGATACATATGACTGGTTCCATCTCTTTAATGTTTTGATTGACATTCAAATATTTACACACAAAGTCTCAAATTTGATGGGCATCCCAGCCGCTCAATGTACAATATAAAATTAGAGACAAAATACAAAAACAAACACGTGAGGGATTATTGCAAAAACCTAACAAACATATGAGGGCCTTCACCATACTTTGGATCTCTGCGATTAAAATCCATTTTTTAATTTAAGGATTGAGTGGTACACAAAAAAATGCTGACCTAACCAAACCTGGGACACTGTCTCAGGTTTGATGTTTATACTGTAGTTCATATTCACTGTTCAGAGCATGATTAGGGTCAGAGACAATGTAATTTTATTCAAAGAGATAAGATAAGATAATAATTTATTGATCACCAGGGGGAAATTCAGTTGTTGCAGCAACACAGATATAAGCACAAATCGAGAATACGTTTAAATACATAAAAATGAAATAAAAAGTAGATACATAAAGATAAGAATAAAAATGTAAGGTATATGCAAATGCTACACATGGTGTAAATAAAGCATGTTTATTACCTAAGGATTATCGCCAAGATAAGATCAGTCCTGTCTTTCAGTGATGCTGAAACTCTTATTCATGCATTTATTTCATTGAGGTTGGACTATTAGAGTCTGCAAGGTCTGCAGATGTTGCAGAATGCAGCTGCTCGCCTTCTGACCAGGTCAAACAGGTATGAGCACACAACTCCAGCGCTCTCCTCTCTTCACTGGTTGCCTGTTCATGCCAGAGCAGATTTTAAGGTGTTACTGTTGACTTTTAAAATTGTAAATGGCTCTGCACCCTCTTATCTCACCAACCTGGTGGATCCATATGTGCCTGCTCGAGCACTTCGCTCTCAAGGGACTGGCCTTTTAAGTGTCGCTAAGGTCCAAAAAAAGACTATTGGTGAGCGGGCCTTTTCCTTCCGTGCACCCACTTTATGGAACAGTCTCCCTTTCAACATTATGTTAGCATGTTCCATTGATGTATTTAAAGCAAAGCTGAAGACCCACCAGTTTACTGTTGTTCACTGCTGATGTTTCTTATGGTGTGTTGTGTCTCAGTTATTTGTTTTAAGCTTTGTAAAGCACTTTGATTGAAAGTGCTAAATAAACATTCTTATCATTATTATTATAATTAGCATTACAAATTGACTTGTTATATCATCTTTAAGTAATTTGACTTTTTTCTTTTTTACACCATTGCTACCATTCAACATGCTACCATGTTTGGTCAATGTGTCCACATTTAAAAAATATTGTTTTAATATTTTTTTTTAATGTGGATTTATTTTTAAATAAATCACTCAACTACTTCTGGTGGATTTGTTGGAATTGTATTGTTAAAACAAAAAGGTATGTAACGCCAGGCTCCTTTTAAAACACAGACTGTAACTGTAAAAGGTATAAATGACGTTGTCTTCATAGTAACACATCTACGCCTCCACACAGAGCTTCGTCTGCAGTAACTGTTGACCTGTCTGTGCTGCAGTCACACAGTGTCCCGTTCAGAGTGGGTTACCTCGGCTCCTCCACACTCCGTGCACTGTGTGGACACTTTGTTGAGGTTTTCCACGTCACGGCCGTTCAGAGCCAGCAGAGCTCCCAGTTTGGCGAACAGGACGCTTGTACCTGCTCCAATACCTGAGCTGGCTCCAGTTATCAGGGCCACTTTCCCTTTTAGAGAAGACACCTGAGGTACACACGAACACCATGGTTATATGAACAGGAGTAATAAAGTAGAGTTACTTTAGTCCACATCAGGCATGTAAGTCAGCGGTGATAAAACTACCTCAAAACAAAAGGGTTAACCACAACCGAGTCATCAAACTTACTTTAAATGCATCCTCTGAAGCCATGATGTTTGTGGCTTTACGTGTAGTTTTTATGAACTTGCAGTTTACAGCCAGCGTGACATGCGTCGTCCCCTAGTGATGACGCACATTGACGCATGCGATACATAATGATTTGTAGTTCATATGACTACAACAGTTTCTTGGAGAGGATTGGCCCCTTAACATCTGAAATATTGCATATATTTGTATTTATATATTAACAAGAGTTATATGTCCCATTCATGTTTGTGTTTTATATTTGAACCCCCCTCCCCCCTTGAACATACATGTGCAATACCTCAATATCCATGTGCAATATTGTAAATTATTCCATAGCATATTTTATTATTATATTTATCTACTACATGTGCAATCTGGTTTAGGATAATTTAACTTATTTCAAGTCTTTAAAAGTACTTCTTTACCTTTCTTTGTACAGATAGTATTTTCATTTCTATTTAGAATTTTTGGATTTGTGTTAAGGTTTGTATATGTTTTGTCCTTACTGTCTTGTTAAATACCAGTGTTCCATTCACCACGTCAAATTCCTTGTGTGTGCGAGCTCACTTGGCGATAAAGCTTTCTTGAATCTTGAATCTTAAATCTTGAACAGATTCATATCATCCCTGCACTGTCTGTCACACACCATCTCATCCTGTGCTGACTCTCTGGCTGCTGATGACATTATTATAATGCATAATACATTATATTATATAATTATTAATATATTGTGTCATACTACTTCATTATTGTTTACTGCAACTAACAATCATATTATATACTCATATTTATTTATTATATTGCTTAATCTGTCATAACCAAACCATAATCTCACCATGTCAACCTGTCACTACTGAAATTTTTTTAATACTGCCTGTAATTACCACTCTTTAATTAACTTGTAACATTTGTATACATCTTAGATTTGTATTCTCTTTATTATCTATCTTTGTGTTTACTTATTTAAATGTATTCTTGATTGTACTAATTTCTGGGTTGCTGCAACAACTGAATTTCCCCCCAGGGATCAATAAATTAATATCTTATCTTGTATTTTCTCCTTGTCTCTTTTATTTATTAGGGTATTTGGATTTGTTTGAGAACATGTCTGTAGTGTTTGTCATCGTATTATTCACAGATGTTCAATAAAAAAAAATTAAGAAAACCATATGACTGAAACACAGCTCCTGTTCAGGACCTCTAGCCACATGACTTTAATCTTGTCTTTTCAAAATGGATACACTTCAAAATATGCAGACAAATTAATAAAAACATTTTTATAAAAGTTTTATTTGGTACACAAAACTGACAATATTTACATGGCATGTCTAGAAAAACGTCAGAATCTGTAAAGTACTGCCACACTCAGCAGAGCAAAGCCAGGCAGGGTTTTTTGACTTAATTATGAATGCATGAAGATTAAAATAAAACGTACTTAATGTTTGCAAAAGCATTGTCAAACAAAGGGGCGTTCAAAGGGAAAGCTAACCATTTGTGAAAATTGCTAAACATACATAGCTACTGGAGGCATCATGCTCATAAAACTGACTCCATTCTCCATTGATTCATGACTTGGCTCTGCTCTATGCACTATGACATTTCTATTCTAGCACATACCTTAAAAAAAAAAGCAGGTGAAAGAATATAACTCCAAGACAGCACAGCATAGTTTCATAGTCAGCATTCTGTTTTTACCGTGTTCAAGGGTTTTCTTGCCAATGTCCAGTTTTAATTTCTGAAAGGTTATCCATTTTGGCAAGTTATTATACATTGTAAGAATTAAGGTGTTTGAAATGTCCACAACTGTGTCCAAGGCCTCTCTGCATGTGTGAAGTCAAAGCCGTTCATCCAGCAAAGGGGTTGGCATGAATGGTTGCGTCTTTGATTCTGGTTTCAGTGAGCGGTCTGAATGTCTTTTCATTGACGGGCAGTTTCTCCAGTTCATCCAGAGCTTCCAGGCCATCGATAATCCTATGTGTTAAACACAATGTCAGCAGAGATTACAGATTATACTTTACCTGCAATCTATAAATAACTGTCAAGCTAAATCTAACTGCCTTTTTCTTCTTTGATCTCTATGATTGATATGTATATAAATGTCACATACTTTCCAAACACTGTGTACTTCATGTCCAGATGGGGCTGTTTGCCGTATGTGAAGAAAAACTGCGAGCCGTTGGTGTTGGGGCCATTGTTAGCCATTGAAACCACTCCTCTGACATTATGCTGCAATTAAAAAAAAAAGACAAATAAGTGTCAATGTTGAAGACTGAACATGAATGCAACATGAGGCAGACTTTCTCCATGACACAGACAAACAAGCAGGGGTCAGTCGGTACTTACTTTCAGGTGTTCACTGTACTCGTCTTCAAATTTGCGACCCCATATACTTGTCCCTCCTTTACCTGTGCCTGAAAACAACAAATGGGGAGTGAGGATGGGAAATCTGACATTTCAGTGCAGAAATGCATTAGCTGCAAAAACAATGATAAATTACCCGTAGGATCTCCAGTTTGAACAATGAAACCTTTAATGTTTCGATGGAAAACGCTGCCATTGTAGAAGCCACTGGCACACAAAGCGAGGAAGTTCTGTAAATAGAAACGGGTTTGATATTTTATTTGCAATATTATTGAGAAAGGATGGACCTGTAAATCTGTTTTAAGGCACTACAGCTTCATTATCACGACTGGTGTCTGAAATATGTGGGCAACTACAACCTCTTGTCTCTGCCCCAGCTCTTTTGACACATGTTGCTGGCATTACATTTGAAAGGAGCACGTTTGTCATAGATCAACAAAGTTTAAGTTAAAACATATGTTGTCTTTGACTAATTTGAATTAGACAAAGGGTTTAAATGATTACTGAAGCATCAAGTTCTGTTTTTATTAACATTTTACACAGCGTCCCATCATCTTTGGAATATGAGGACTTTGAAGCAAACACCACAACCAAGTCCTGTATTCAAATGTATCATGCTACAAAGTTCTATTGCAGACTGTTAATTTATAAATAAGACTTCAGTGCATTACAGTTCGTAAAACAGGTCCCAGTAGGTTAAAGTTGATATTTAACAGAAGTACACTCACCTCACATGATCTAGGTGCTCGCTCACAGAACAACTCAATTTTAAAATCTCCCAAATCTGTGTGAAGGGTCACAGCCTGTGGAGATAATGTACAAAGGAAAACACCATCAACATTCAATGGTATTCATTGTTTGCTACCTAGCTTAGCCTGATGCCCCGGCTATAAATACAAGCACGTTCTCATTACACTGTTCCTGTGCTTCTGTTAACAAAACTATCTTCTTCAAACACACAACAACATAAAACAAAACTTATTTTTTAGATCTGTTTGTGTTTTTAACCCGCATTTAACTTAAGTGGAAATGTTTTTCAGAAGAGTTACCATTTCAAACGCTGCGTCCGGGTTGCGTCTAAGAAGATGTGCATCGGAGGAACATGTCCGTCCAGCAGCAGGAAACCCCAGTTAAAAGGTTCCGCTTTGATTTACAGAACGCCTTCAGCGCATCAGCCTCAGGGGCGCGCCCACACTTTTTGTAAGCAAATGTTACACCGAAATTTTACGTGCAGCTCGGTGCAGCTTCATCATGGGTATTAAAAAAAATCAAGGCCATTAAACCGAAAGATATATAAAGACACAGAATATTACACAAACTCCAAGGAATTGGAGCACTTTGCGGGAGTTATTACACAGCATGTGTGAGTTCAGTTCTTGGATTGCACAGGGGAAAAATGTTCTACAATGTGGAACTGTAAGTCTTCAAAGAACTGTATCATCTTTCAGGGACAGTGACTTATGCTGGAGTAACATAGAATTGAATGAGCAGCATTAATTTACTAATTTTGTTTCCAATAATTAACTTACTACTTTAACTGCTAGCATTGGCATCTTGAATCATATTTGTGCATCATTTGCTTTGAAAATAAACTTTGCGGAGTGGCAAAATGTGCATCTTCGGAGGTGAATTGTAATAAAATCAAGAAAAGATCTCTGTCCAAAGACACATAATGTAAGGTCAAACATAAGGAAATGCGTTTAATGGAGTAAAAATGCTGACAAAACGTCACAGGAATGTACAACTCCTTCTGATCACTGAACAATACTCTGTGCAGTAACTGTACAATAGCCAAACGATACACTGTGCAATATCCCCAACACTTAAACATCCTTTTATAAATCCCCTTCATTCCCAGGGCTTTTATACATAGCTAATTCTAACTATTCTGCACTTCTGTACATACTTTATCATTATTCTTCTTTATTTATATCTTATTTTATTCCTTCTTTCTATTCATATTTTGACTTTCTTAGATACTGTATAAGAGCATACTTTAATAACTGAATCCCCCCCTGGATAAATAAAGTATATCTGATTCTGATTCTGAAAAAGAAAGCTGCTTAGGGCTGCTGCAGCACAGTTGGGTCAATAAAGCACCGGAAAAGGGAAAACAAGACATATTTGTTCAACCAAGTTTATTTCATTTCATCTCTAGTGGACAGTGTGCAGGAGAGGATGGGACACATGTTCAAACATAATACTGTCACATGGTTCATTTCAATACAGATGAGTTCCTTGTTAATGGGAAACATGTGGTTACTTAATACGTTGAGGTCAAATTAGTACATGATTGGTTTGAGTTGGACACTGCAAAACACTGGAAACAGAAGAAATTGTACCCAAAAAGAACGACTTGAAGAGGACAAAGGGCAAAGATGAACACCAGGGTGAAGAAGTCTTATATGTCAATGTATAGACATACACATAGAGAACACTCATACACACTTTTCTTCTGCGCTAAGACAAAAAATATTAAGAAACAATACAGTGTAACTTATACATCGTCATTGACAAAAAAATGCTGAATCAAGGTAAAACCCAGTGGTTTCTTTAGAACACACACATTTAATTTTAAACCAGCAGCCAGTATTAAATACACCAAACTAGAAAAGAATGTATAGAAATGCATATAAAACTGTAACTGTATAAAACAACTGTTTAAATTAATAAAAATACCAGATGTAATAAAAATAGGCAATAAACTCATTAAAGAAGTGAGTGCTAGCTGGTTGTCCTGAGTCATTTAGTTATATTTTAATAATAGTAATAGCTGTCAAATGAAAAAAATGAGGGGAAAATTAGAAAACACAAGGGCTAAAGAGAACTGGGAAGAAAAATATCTATTCATCTAGTTACTATGACCACTTTCTAGAGACCTACGAATCTTTTCATATGTACTGACCATTTCTTTGCAGTGCTAATTGCAACTCTGAACGTTTGACACAAGGTTTTCTCTCTATAAGAATAGTTGATTGTCTTTATCGGTGCTGTATTGCTGAGGTTTCTGGGTGTCGTGTAACATGAGCAGTTTAGTACATAAAGGTGAGTCAGTTTTTCTGTGGGTAGCTCCAAAGCAAACACATTTTAATCTCATGGCTGGCAGTCATTAAGTTCAACCTTCCCATACTTAAAACATAATAAACATGTGTTTAATACATTAAGTTGTATATCATTATTTTGTGTTTGCCTAAATGTATCTTGTGGGAGAGGAGCTATAGTGCAAAAGCAAACTCTCTAGGACCAAACACATCCTCTCTTGAACGCTTCTCTATCATCTCGGTGATGTCAATGGGACAAAATAAATGCCTGTGCAAGTGAGAAAACTACAGCACTATGACCCATGACATGGTTTAAATAAAGGCAATATTGCACATTATAGCATAGTTCAACTTGTAACTGCAGTAAATGTACACAGCTTAAACTATTCCTATGCTTTTAGACCCAGTTCTCTGAGTTTGTATTGCTACCGTCAAACTTTTCTCTTTTGTGTTTATGAAAACAAAAACTGGTATTCTCGTTCAGGGGAAAACAAAAAGAGCCCCATTGTGTGGTTGTGCTGAGTCAGAGCTGTGCATTGATCTCAGATATCATAATTTTCAGCACCATGCTGCTTATTGTGGGAAAACACAAGAACAGAAGGAGTCACTCTCAGGCAAAAGTATTAAATAATCAAACTCTGAAAACACAGAAACAAAAGTGTTAGAAATTAGATGACCTGATCTGAAGGTTAGGGAGGCCCAGAAATCCAACAAAACAAATTAAAATGAGGAAAATAAAAGAATAAGAACAAGAAACATTCTTAATACTCTTACAACTATGGAAAATAAGTCAAATTCACACTAAAATATGACAAAAAGAATATGATCTCATGACATTTACATGGACATCTGTGTGTTAAATCATAATTTATATATATTCTACTTTATTATCTCAACTTTGACATTTTTTATAACATATTTCAGCTTTTTCTTTTATTTCCCCGGCAGAGTCTGGTTTCAAAGAGACAAATAAAAAACTTTCTTTCATAAAATAAACTCCAGAAACTCAAACTAACTCCCAAAGTTTAGAACTAAAACAATACAGTTTTTTTATACTGGATAGTTAAATCATTTTGAACATGCCCTTCGGACTTTCACACACTCTAGAAGTTTTCAGCACTTCACCGCAGCACTGATCATGAGAGTCTACGCTCCACCAGGGTAGCTGTTTATATAAAACCAAGCTAGCACAGGCAGAGTCAGGAGGTCAGGCTACAACAGAAAAGAAGGTCTCATTAGTCAACGCTGAGACACCACACACACACACACACACACACCCGCCTTTATGTTCTCCCAAATAAACTGCTGGGGTCAAGTATGGCCACTTGTGAAAAGTCAACAGAAAGAAAGGAAATTCTTTTATAAAGTAGAGGTCTAGTGCAGCTTTAAAGACAGCTATCAGTTTAAAACACAGTCACTCAAAAAATGCCACAACAGAAAAAACAGACACAATGCAGGAGGAGTGAGTCCAAGTTAAGGCAACTGACCTGAAAGCTATGGCTCTTTTCAAAATGCCCTTCTGTCTTTCTTACAGTGACAACTCAATTACAGTTTTTCTTTTTTATGTGTGGAATGGTGCTTACTTTCTTAAAAGTTTGAACTTTTCAAAATAAAAGTCTCAGAAATGGCCAATTGTGAGTTCTTTCCCATATAAGAACTCATCTAATGCCACATTGAACTAATCTTTAGAGTCTGATGAATATTTTCAGATTAAAAGTGTCAGTATTAAATGATCATATCAAGGTGGAATCATCACACTAATCTTTGCAGTGTTCAAATTTCAACGTTCTTTTGGCCAGGCGCTCAAAAAACATTTGACAAAAGAAAAACTTCTCACTGATAATCGTTTCTCGGACAATAAAACTCAAAGATCAGCGCAAACCAGCAGACCAGTGCTTTTTTCATTTTCTCCACAGGAAGCGTAAAACCTATCTAGTGTTTTAGGTAAGTTTCATAAAAGTTTTTAACATATCACCAGTTATACTGAGGTCCAATTTCAGTGGACACAATGTGTAATCCTCAACATGATTTATCTCTTTCAAACCCTCCAGCATTATTTCCATATCTGTTCATTGTGTTTTGTGCAATTTAGTACAAACAAACCATGTAGATGCAGCATGGCCACAAAATAAGCATGTTGCTGGGTTCTCCCTGAACAGTGTACTGACAGTAAGGGTTGGGTATCTACAAGCTGATCACACGCTATGCTCATGTGCTATGTTTGTATTGAGGTGATGTTTTGTTATTCTTTCCCACTGAGTAGCATCCTGTAGAGTAATTGTTTTTCCTCAAGTCAAACACTTTAAAAACCTTCCGCCAGAAAGAAGCCATCAAGCGCTTCACTTCGCCAAACTCGCTCCATGTAAGGAGCGCGCTGTCTCCTCTAATGTTGTAATGTACCCGGACTCCGGCCAACAACAGACAAATCAGCTTCCACAGTACTCAGACTTAAAAACAATCTCCTTGATGATCCTACTGCCTCCACCGTAAATATGAAGAACTTCAAATGACTGGATTTTGAGGAGGTCAAGCCTCTGATGCAAAAATAAGTGACTGACAAAGTTACAGTTTGTGTCAGGTCAGTGTTGGACCACTGGTGGAGAGTTTTAAAAACAGGAAACACAAATCTGAATGAAATGCAGAGGGTTATAAATTAAACGTGAAGTTCTGTTAGGACCACTTCAAAAAGTTATATTCAGTGATGTGGCTCTGTTCTGGGAGCTCCCTGCCCTTCCATGTGCTTACGTGGAATGCCAAAGCCTAAGGCGGGGAGAGCACACCTCCCGTCTCTTTCATGTGCATACATGAAAAGCCAAGGCAGGAGGAGCATCAGCAGCAAAGAAGCCTGGGGTACAGAACAGAGCGAGCATCAGTGAGGACCACTGTCTTCAAAAAGTTATATTCGGTGATGTGGCTCTGTTCTGGGAGATCCCTGCCCTTCCATGTGCTTACGTGGAATGCCAAAGCCTAAGGTGGGTAGAGCACGCCTCCCCTCTCTTTCATGTGCATAAATGAAAAGCCAAGGCAGGGGGAGCATCAGCAGTAAAGAACCCATGGTACAGAACAGAGCGAGCATCAGTGAGGACCACTGTCTTCAAGAAGTTATATTTGGCGATGTGGCTCTGTTCTGGGAGCTCCCTACCCTTCCATGAGCCAACGTGGAATGCCAAAGCCTAACGCTGGGAGAGTACACCTTTCGTCTCTTTCATGTGCATACATGAAAAACCAAGAAAGGGGGGCGCATTAGCAGCAAAGAAGTCGGGGGGTACAGAACAGAGCTAGCATCAGTGATGACACATACGACATTGGTAAAATCAGACACAGAATAAAAGGAGGAGCTGGGGTGGAGGTGGGTTTGGAAAGCGGTTTGCAGGGTTGTAGCAAGAGAAGGCAGACTGAAGCACGTTAAATAGAACACCCGTTTTGTTATTTGCCAATCGAATGCGTAGATGAAACCAACTGAGCGATCGGCTGGCGTTAAGAGCAGCTAATGTACTGTTTACTGAGCTTAACTTTGTGGCCTGCCTGAACTAACGTCAGGCTTAATTTTGTACAATTGAATGTCAACAAAGCAAATATTGTGCAAATATCAGTGTGCATAATTTAGCCAGACTTTACCAGTCATGATTTCATGAATATTAATTACTTATATGGAATGAGGAGCTGGTTACAAACTTGACATAAGAGGAGCAAATGATGGCTTCAATCTGACGGCCCATATTCAGAAGATAAGGCAGGTCAGTCTGAGAGAAATTACCTTCTGATCTCATTCGTAAAACAACACTAGTGGAAAGATGGGGAACTTTAGTCTAAGGTTTTCTGTGCAAAGTAAAGTTTTGCATATCTAAGCTTCACCAAAAGAGAGCGGCATAAAATGTAAACATGCCCTGGATCACGATGTCATCGCTACATTATTGCTAATAAGCTTAAGTCAGTTATAATGTGAGGGCTGGAGAGTCAACTGCACAGTAAGAATAAAGGGAACAATGTGAAGCTATCAGTGTTTAGGTTCTGCTAATCTGTCCCTGGTTCTCAATACCCAGCCTTACTGGCAGTACACTACAGCAGGACCACCGCCTGTTTCAACACCTCCTCTGGGACAGTTTCTGTGTTCCTCCATCGTCAGGGCCCAGCCTGTCAGTATCTGTCCTCGCTCGCAGCCACAGACCGGTCAAGCCTGTTCTTTGTCAACTTTCCACAACTGTTCCTTGACCTCTGTGGGCAGGGTGTTGAAAAGGTCCTCCTCCACCACGAGGCCGGTTCTCTTTAGCTGTCGGCACTCGCCCAGCTCTACGGGCAGACACTCCAGACGGTTTCCTCTTAGTTCCAGCTGTGTCAGCGCAGTCAGCTCTCCAAACCGCGATGGCAGCGTTTGTAGGCAGTTGTTGCCCAAGTTCAAAGTGCGGAGTTTCTTACACTGGAACAACTCATTGGGTAGGGTTTCGATCTGTGGTTCGAAGTAGGGAGGGGGTTGTGATGGGAGGCAGACAGATAATATCATTAATATTTCAGCAGCACACCAACTGTTACAAAGAAACCATAAAGAGCTGAACAACCAGCAGAGATAAGAAAGGCTGGAGGAAATGAAGTTCTTACCCTGTTGGCTGTCACTGCCAGGTATTGAAGATTCTGCAGGAAGCCGATGTCTGTAGGGATATAGGTGAGGTTGTTATGGCTCAGGTCCAGGAAGCGCAGCTTGCGGCAATAAAACAACTGGCTGGGCATCTTCTCGATCTTGTTCCTGTTCAGGTACAGCTTCTCCAGGTTTGTCAGCGTGCCAATCTGGATGGGAATATAGGCGATCTGGTTGTACCAGAGCTTAAGGCAGACCAGCCGATGAAGGTGCTGGAAGCTGATGATCTCCTCAATGGTCTTCAGGTTGTTGTCTTTCAGATCGATCTCCTGTAAGTTGTGCAGGCTGAAGATCGAGTGCGGTATGCGTTCCAGATCGCAGCGAATGAGCTCCAGTTCTGTCAGGTTCACCATCTTCTTCAGGCTGTTCAGAACCATCAGCTTGGTGCCCTCGTTGTTGATGGAAAGCTTCTGGAGGTGCATGCCCACGTCGGTCACCACCTGAGGTAGCTTAGTGAGGTTACTCTTCAGACGAAGAACTTTCAGGCTCTTGAGCTCCCGCAGCCCGTCTATGACGATGTAGCGGTTGTTCTCTGCACTGAGGTTCCCGGTCAGGTGAAGCTCATTAAGATTCTTCAAACTATAGATCCACAAAGGAATTTCTTTGATGTCTGTGAACTTGATGTGCAGAGACTTCAAGTTCTCACGCAGGAAAGCCAAAGCAGGAGCTTCGATTTTCGCCGGTGTGTGGTAGAGCCACATCTCTCGTAGGTTGACCAGCTGAGCGATGATTGGCGGTATAGTGACGTCAGGGATTAGCTCCAGTTTGAGAACCTCCAGCTCCATCAGGTCGAACACTGTGTCGGGAATGCCACTCAGCATAAAAAGGTGCAACTCCAGCTTCTCCTGAGAGTTCTTGGTGATCCTCTGCCTCAGCTTGTCCAGCGTCCATTCGTTGTTGAGATTGAGTTGCCTCAGTTTGTTCTCGCTCACTTCGGAGAGGAACACTGCGAAGCGTTTCGAGTACAGAGGGTCATACTGATCTATCATGTGCATCATGAACGCAAAGTCATTCTTCACATCGGGTATGTCGCTGTAGCTGCTCTCTTCCCGAATCGACTCAAAGGAGTACTTTTTGAGAGAGCGCCGGAGCATCCAGCAAAGAGTGTACATGCAGATCAAACCATACACCACCACTAAGCTAATGTAGAAACAGGCCAGGATTTTAAAAAGTGTTGCCAAAGGGTGAGCACAACGGTACACGCTGTAACCTGTAAGGCTCTCAATATTTACAGAACAGTCAACGCTGAATTTAATGTCATGCACATAATACCCTGTATAGCAGATTATCAAAATGAACTTGATGACTTTGATGATAGTCTGACGGATGTAAAGTCTGTACACAATGTCACCCTCTTCCACGTGTATGCGGAACTTCTTCACCTTTTCAAACAGAGCTTTTGCCTGTTCGCCCTCTTTCTTGTCTAAAACCCCTGTTTCTGTTCTGTCCACGATGCCCTGCTCAAAGCGTGTCTTTGTCCTCTGCAGCATCGGGACACTTGCTTCAACGTCCTCACTGATCACAGACTCTTTGTGGTCCATTGAGCCGTTCATTTTCATTGGTTTCGGGTCACTCTCTTCCACCACTGTCTCAGACAGAGCCCTTGTTGTCCATGGGGAGTCAAAGCATTTCAGCAGGATGGAGACAAAGTGCTCTAGTTTGGAACTAGTCCGTGGGAACTTAAACCAAAAGTTGCTGCATGCTAGGAAAATAAGGGTGTGGAGTAATACTAGGTATGGGAAATACTTGGCAAACCAGTGCAATCTATTCTCATAACATACAGCGTCCACATAGTTATACTGGTGGCGATCCAGATTGTACTGGATCCCTTTGGGTTCAAAGAATAATGAATTGGAGAGGGTGGCATTGAAGTTCTTCTTGCAGGTCTGGTTGACCACCCATTTGCAGGGCAGGCAGATCATCTTGTCCTGCGTGACCTGCAGTGTGCCTCCAAACACTGAAATCATTAGCATGACAATAGAGATGTAGTCGGTGAACACGTCCCACCATGGTTTCAGGATGCGGTAGGCTGGTTGTGTATCCACAAAGTACCGCAGCTCAGTGATGGGGATCATGATTTATCTGTAGCAAAGAAGAGAAAAACAGGACTTTAATCAATCCATACAGTGAGCAACACAGCCCTGACAATCATTACAAACTACAGGCTAACTGCAAAAATTAAAAGCTCACTCCCCTTATGCATGAACAGCCTTTACCACGACTACAAATCAATTCTACAATGCTAACTAACAAGGTCATCCATCAGAACATTGCAGACAGTTAGTTTGAAGGCTGCCAGGAGGAATGAAATAGCGGTTCCTGCTTGACAAAGAATTACCTGATTGACTAAACTCAGTGGGTTAGCATATTATTGATTTAACAATTGTTAAACAGACGCAATTAATCTTGCTTTCAATAAGAGGTGTCAAGCAGAAAACAGCATTTCAAATGTTTTGGCAAGATGACAAACCAGCCATCAATAGAATATTAATAACGTTAATTTGTCTGCTTTTTAATTTAGTCTCAACAATGTTTAGAAGGATAAATGACTTGTCACCATGGATGGGGGGTGGGGGCGGGGGGGATAAAATCAACACCACACAGGAAACGAGGCGGCTGCTTGAGAAGTGTATGCAAGCTATAGACATAACAAATGAGTACATTAATGGAACAATCATTTAAGATTGGCTTAATCAGGAAAAATCTGTGCTCGGATTTTCATTTGGAGGGCGCGCTAATTAGCAGGGATTTGACTTCCCCTCTTCTGATGCTGATAATCAGACTTCAACTCAGAACTTCAGACTGTAAGTACCGTGATTCTGTCAGGTGTTTATAAAAATGCTTTCTCAGTCTGAATATTTGATGTTATATGATGATAATGATAAAAATGAATCATCATACCACCATAAAAGACAAATTAACCATACAAATTAACATTTGCTTATGTAGAAAGTATAAGTAAGTATAATCTAAGTATTAATTGATTCATTATTCATTAAAAGTTAATGTTTTGGGGCTGGCTTCAGGGGCTGTAACTTCTATCTATCAACTTCCGAACAATTCCACATTATAAAAATGATGACTAAAAGTTGGTGCTGATAATGCTCAAGGTTTTCACTACACTTCTGGATTTAACTTGACAGGCGAAATGACAACTAGCAGGCATAAGAGTGATGTTAGGTCGACAGCTCCTCATGAAAATGGTGTGTTGATGTTGCTCCTGTGAGGTTCTGGCAGAAAACTATGACAGTTAAAAACAATGTATAAAATCAGCAAGGTACCATTTAGGGGGTATCTGTAAGGGGTGGACAAGTTAGCTAAAGCTACAGATTTTCATGTATTACATTAGAATTATATGTCGCAATTAGGAAGATTACGAAGCAACTTTTTTCTTAGTTGTTTAAACAGAAACTCTAATTCCCACTAGCTGGCCAGGATCAAGGTAAAAAAAAAACCACTCAACTCAGTTATTACATCCATGATATGTTGTACAATTTTGTGTTGTTTGTCTGTAACTTTGTTGGAATTTGCTGCTGCTGATCTTGGCCAGGACACTCTTGTTAAAGAGATTCTGACTCTCAATGAGGTTTTCCTGGTTAAATACAATTCTAATAAATTAAAATAAAAATAAAAAAAAAAGACAGCTGAACACTGTATCCCAGACTTTGTGGGTAAAAAGGTCAAATTGGTTTGCTTAGTGTGGCTACGGTTAGCACAACCATCTTCTGGTCCTCCTTGCAGATTAACATCCACATGCCTGTGCTGGCTAAATATTGCTCCAGTCTAGTGGTTCTATGTCATTTTGACCAGACACAATTTCATCTCCATTATCTAGATCAAAATCATAGACTGTATAAATAATGGACTTAGTAACCGTGACGTCATCCACCTGTTTCTGAAGCTCTGTTTTGAAGCCAAACGTCGGCAGGAACCATATTGGAAATTCTGAACTCAACCAAACTGCTGTCAAGCTAGTGTGAGGTAAAGAGGCGGGCCTTGAGCCTCCTAGCCAACAGCTGCAGTGTTCCCGCCTGTCAATCTAGTCAGCTGTGCCTCTCATTGGAGGACTCGTAATCTTAATATCTTCTAAATTGCCGCGTTATGAAAAAATTTGACCCCCCCTACAGTGTGTGCCGATTGAGAAATTATCTATCCAGACAACACTTGTTTTTTGTACCAGGCTGTAAACATGTTTATTTCTGCTGTAAAGATGAGCTTTTTTAAATGGGTGTGTGTATGTGGTTTCCGGTACTTCTGGAGCCAGCCTCAAGCGGACACTCGATGAACTGCAGTTTTTAACACTTTCACATTGGCTTCAATTCTCACGACCGGAGGTTGCCACTTGATCAAAATAGCTCAACTGTGCCATGCTACATGATGCCACATGTCATCTGTGCATGTTTACATCTGAGTAGTAAAGTGTTATGGCAGTTGCCATTGACTGGAGAAACCGCCCCGGCTACTGCCAGGTAAATGGGCCACAACTAAGACACAACATGACGGTTGTTTCAAGCCTTCAATAACAAATATTAATAATTGGTCGAACTGACATGTACTTCTGGTGCCAATGAGAGGGTGATGACATTTAATTATCCATTTGACCCACGATTGCGATTTCACTCATGCTGTTTAAGACCACTATCCAAACAAACAATTCTGATGACAGGCACTCTGCAGACAGTACAGTTTTGTGTAGATGACATCACTATTAATTTCATGTTGGCAAAACAGGACCTCCTTTCACTTTCATATTTACGGGCAATACTTAAACATGGAAGTAATTTAGAATTCCCATCACTTGTGTCAAATGGTGCTGTAATGATCCACAGTAATACTTAGATGCATTGCTACAGACATAATAACCTGATTTTGCGAGACAGTTTATAGCACAGCATCAATCCCTTTAATATTGCTTGGTGCATTAGGCCATAATGAGTGCTGATGCAAATCAATGAGCAAGACTATGAAGCTGATACTGTGAAATAAAATTACATATACTGTGATGGAGAAGTTTTTCTATATTGATCACCCCTGATTAGGAATAAATCTTGTGAATCCAAGCACACCTCACGCCTACACACATGCAGCAAGATCAAGTTACAATATTCCTTCAAGCTGTGGGGAGAATATATAACCCAATAATAAAAAATATGTGATTCAAAATTCTCAAAACATATTAAAATATCGTCTTACTTACTAATCAAAACTGTGAAGCAGAATGACTCCATACATGAAACAGCCAAAAGCAATCCACAGCTTCTCCTCTGCCTCTGTTGTACATCAGAGCCTGATAAAACCCTCCAACTCAACCCTTTAGCCTTCAGTGAGTGTGACACACCCAGCATGTAAGCTTGAGGAATCACTCTTCTAAAGATGATGTTCCGTTTTGGCTTGTTTAACCCAAACAACACCAGAGCCAGAGGAGCCACCTTGCTCCCCTCCTCTCTATTCTTAGCCGTTTCCGTTAATAATACCCAGAGTATTGTCTGTGGGGGCCTTGAGAAGCACCTCCCGTGACCTTCAGGAGGAGATCCTGTTTACCTTATAGAGGCTGCCGTCTCCAACGACTGTCTCTCTGGAATACTCTACTGTCACCTTTCCCAACCCCACCGCTCCCAACTACACACATCTACACACACACAACAAGAGTCTGGAGTTGGCATTCATCACAGCTTGTACTTTGTTAGGAAACTATAAAGGCGAGGAGACGAGACGCCTAGTCTGATCCTCAGCCAAATATATTAAGGCTGGCTTTAGTTCAGAGGAGCATTTGCAAACATCATTATTCCAAAGCAGCTACCTGGATTGGGTAGCAACCAGTAAGTTCGTACAGTATAAGTAATGGATGATACAGTGGGGCAAAAAAGTATTAAGTCAGGCACTGATTTTGCAAGTTCTCCCACTTAGAAAGATGAGAGAGGTCTGTAATTTTCATCAGAGGTACACTTCAACTATGAGAGACAAAATGAGAAAAAAAAATCCAAGAAATCACATTGTAGGATTTTTAAAGACTTTATTTGTAAATTATGGTGGAAAATAAGTATTTGGTAACAAAAGTTCAACTCAATACTTTGTAACATAACCTTTGTTGGCAATGACAGAGGTCAAACGTTTCCTGTATGTCTTCACCAGGTTTGCACACACTGTAAGCTGGTATTTTGGCCCATTCCTCCATGCAGATCTCCTCTAGAGCAGTGATGTTTTGGGGCTGTCACTGGGCAACACGGACTTTCAACTCCCTCCCCAAATTTTCTATGGGGTTGAGGTCTGGAGACTGGCTAGGCCACTCCAGGACCTTGAAATGCTTTTTATGGAGCCACTCCTTCATTGCCCGAGCGGTTTGTTTGGGATCATTGTCATGCTGGAAGACTCAGCCACATTCCATCTTCAACGCTCTCACTGATGGAAGGAGGTTTTGGCTTTAAATCTCACGATACATGGCCCCGTTCATTCTTCCCTTAACACGGATTAGTCGTCTTGTCCCTTTTGCAGAAAAACAGCCCCAAAGCATGAGGTTTCCACCCCCATGCTTCACAGTAGGTATGGTGTTCTTGGGATGCAACTCAGCATTCTTCTTCCTCCAAACACGACGAGTTGAGTTTTTACCAAAAAGTTCTATTTTGATTTCATCTGACAACATGATATTCTCCCAATCCTCTTCTGGATCATCCATATGCTCTCTGGCAAACTTCAGACGGGCCTGGACATGTACTGGCTTAAGCAGGGGGACACGTCTGGCGCTGCAGGATTTGAGTCCCTCTCGGCGTAGTGTGTTACTGATGGTAGCCTTTGTTACTTTGGTCCCAGCTCTCTGCAGGTCATTCATCAGGTCCCTCCGTGTAGCTCTGGGATTGTTGCTCACCGTTCTCATGATCATTTTGACCCCTAGGGATGAGATCTTGCGTGGGGCCCCAGATCAAGGGAGATTGTCAATGGTCTTGTATATCTTCCATTTTCTTACAATTGCTCCCACAGTTGATTTATTCACACCAACCTGCTTGCCTATTGTAGATTCACTCTTCCCAGCCTGGTGCAGGTCCACAATTTTCTTCCTGGTGTCCTTCGACAGCTCTTTGGTCTTGGCCATGGTTGAGTTTGGAGTCTGACTGTTTGAGGCTGTGGACAGGTGTCTTGTATACAGATAACGAGTTCAAACAGGTGCTTTTAATACAGGTAACGAGTGGAGGACAGAAGAGCTTCTTAAAGAAGAAGTTACAGGTCTGTGAGAGCCAGAAATCTTGCTTGTTTGTAGGTGACCAAATACTTATTTTCCACCATACTTTACAAATAAATTCTTTAAAAATCCTACAATGTGATTTCCTGGATTTATTTTTCTCATTTTGACTCTCATAGTTGAAGTGTACCTCTGATGAAAATAGCAGACCTCTCTCATCTTTCTAAGTAGGAGAACTTGCAAAATCAGTGGCTGACTAAATACTTTTTTGCCCCACTGTATATAGAGAGCAAGTTATTGGAGCAGTTCAGAGTTCTGGTGGTCTAAGTGTGACCCACATGTGCAGAGGAGGGGTCATGTCTCACCATGACGTAACACTACACATTATCCTGCTTATTACACACTTATAACAAAGTTATTTATTCAAAAAGAAATATTTTTGCAGTAAAAATGATTTATTTGGAAAATGTTTTTAAAAATATTGATGTAAAAGACAGATATATTGATCGAAAACTGATTTTACTACCTCTATTGAATATTGTCTGTTATTCTCAAATTTTCTTCATCCATAAAATGAATCTACTCTGTCACCTTATTAAAATGAGCTAACTTGGCAGTTGTTTCTCCCATTACCACTGGTGGTAGAGTAAAACAAGATTAATAGGACTGTACGAATCATAGTAGCACCTGATTTGTTTGTTTTTTTGCCCTGTCACTCTCAGAGTCTGACATTTTCTTGTAAATTCATCAGTCCTTAAACACCGCTACATCCCAAACTGTCGTCTGTGAAGTTTTTGCTTCATGTGCCTTCTTCAACTTCTTACATTTCTCTGTTGAAGCCTATAGAGTTTGTGTCTGTATCACCATCTGCCTTTTAACTACTGTTTCACTGCTTCAGTCTTTTTTTTCTCCTTATTATGTTCCCACCATAATCACACCGACTTCAAATGAACCAGACTACCTTCAGCAGATTACACATAGTCCACCTGAGTCTGTGATTAGAGCAGAATCCCTTGCAACAGTGTGTTATTCTTAGTAACCATGTGCTGTCAACAAATAACAGTCGTAGCTATGGAGCACTAGCCAATCAGAATCAAGTGTTTAACCCTGCCGTGTAATAAGAAAAGATACTGACTAGTTTGGTTATCTGTGCTCCAGTGCTTGATGAGGTCCTTGGTGGACAAGCCACTCTGTGTGTATCCGAAACTCTTCACGAACCATTGCCTCCCTCATAGCCATGGGGTTGTACAGGGAACCTAAAAGGGACATTGAAGGATGAAAATGTAGAATCAGATGGTTTCCAGAATATAGGGAGTGACATACCTACGATAAGATAAGATAAAATAAAATAAGATAAAATAAGATAAGACATTACTTTATTGATCACTGGGGGGAAATTCAGTTGTTGCAGCTACCCATATATAAGTACAATCAAGAAAAAGTTCCACTTAGTAAAAATAAAAATAAGTAAAAATAGATAAATAAAGATAGAATACAATTTAAATATGAAGCCTTCATTTGCAAAAACAGATAACTCCTTTTTTTATAAATGTTCAAAAAACATTATTTTTAATATAAAGTTACATTTTTGAGATACCTCTTATTATTAATGTCATTTTTACTTAGTCAAAGGCACTCAGTTTCAGCTGATTGATAGTACCTAAACCTAGTAACCTAGTATTTTTTTAAATTATCTGTTTTTGCAAATAAACTCTTCATATATACAATGTTACAAATTGAATTTACATAAATACAAATGTTAAACATGGATTAAATAGCAGTAGTTACAGGCAGTATTAAAAATGTTTTAGTAGTGACCATAAACTGTATATAAAAGGTAGTGACAGGTTGACATGGTGCGATTTTAGTTGGTTATGACAGATTAAGCAATATAATAAATACATATAGGTATATAATATGACCATGCATTATAATGTCATCAGCAGTCAGAGGGACAGTACGAGATGAGATGAGGGAGTAAGCAACAAGAGTCCCGAAAGTTGCTTACATGCTTATTATTGCTTACTACGACGTAATATGTAATTGCAATGACGATATGTGCATAAATGTGCTGTACTTGTTGTATTTTATATAATAACACAGGGGATGTGAGGTGCACGTGTTTGTTTATATGGACTCTTAATCAGGTATGGCTCGGATAGTTAGCATGGGGTAGGGTTGTCTTTGTCATCCGGCTAAGATAATAGAAAGCACAGAAAGTTACAGCAGGGGGGGATATATCAGCTGTATTATTACATAATGCGACACAGTATATACGATTAAGTATATAGTCATGTATCTACACGCTGTTGATGTGCATCGATCACAGAAAGTGAATATTTTACAGCAAACTAAGCTAGGCTACTCTTAGCTCCAGAGCTAACCTAGCTTGTTCCATATGACTCTCGTCTTTCTCTGTCACCTGAAGTTTACACCCTAACACATGCTGACGGTAACGTGACTACTGCTCGCATGTATTAAAACTACGTGTGTGTTTAACTTACTATGCCTGGTGTGCTTCGATTAATCCCCACGCTACTTAAATATAAATAGTTGATCACAAAAGCTAGCTAGCTGTTGTTGTTCCAGTTCCACCGAGACACTTCTCCGCGGACACCTCCTCCACGCCGACGGGGGGCAGTGTGGCTCTTTAGGAGAAGAAAACCTCCTTCCTCTCTCCTTCTAAAGGAGAGATGTTCATGTTTTGACTGTGAGGGGAAGATTTTGCTGATTACACAATCGTGTTTCTTTTTTTAATTTGAGAAATGTTGGCGTTGAACTCTTTGCGGATTACGTGCTCGTCCAGGGCTTGGCTGACGACAGGAAGACAGACTGTTTACAAAGCTGTTACATGTTCAGGGCACTGCATGTCCATCAGCCCCACCAAGGAGGACACATGGCAAAGCAACATGAACTTTGTAGCAGTGGGGAAGGGTAGACTACCCAAACCTGTTGGTTCATACAGGACTTACTGCACAGGTCAAGTTAGTCTGAACTGCTGGAAGTGCGATGAGCCTCTTTACAAATCACCTGCATTCTTCTGTATGTCATGCAAAGTAGTCCAGCCCGCTGAAGCAGGCACTTCCTTCTTTAAAATCATGGACTGGTGAGTACCTCATCTCATTATGTCTCAATCATGTCTAGGGTTGCAAAATTCTGGAAACTTTCCATGGGAATAAACTGGAATTAACCAGAAATTCACTACATTGAAGGTTGGCGCTTAAAAGGGAACTTAAATATAGTTGGGGGACGTATATTTTAGCATAATCCTGACTATAACAACCAGATTTCATGCAAGTGCAGTTGAATATGCTATTCCTTAATCACATGCACAGCACACTGCATACTGCAGGGCTATTGAACCACGCCCCCTACCTGCACTGTGCATTCCTCCCTATGATTCCTCCATCACATGCACAGATGATTTCTAGAATCCTGCAGAGACTAGGTTTGAGAAGCTTGAGGGATGATGCTTTTTTATTTAACATTTGGAATGGGACTTTGTTGGGATAAGAGATAAGATAGTCCTTTACTTGTCCCACAACAGGGAAATTCAAGATTGCATTTTGGTTAATTTTTTGAATGGGTTGGGTCCGGGAGATGAGTAATATTTAACTCAACATTCATGTTTTTGTTCTTCAATAAAATAATTTTGATTGTTCAATAGAATATTTAACACTTGATAAAGTTCTACTTACAAATAAAAATGTTTTAATTGTATTATATTGGCTTATAGTTTAGTTTAGTTTAGTTTATTTATTATTCAGCGTGTAATGCATCGAAAAGGTGCCCAGCCCATATTGACTTACAAGACACTACAAAAACAAAACAAAATAGGAGCAACAACATAAGAAGAAAAAGAAAAAGAAAGAGCAGTTACAATACTGCACATGTTCAGCAATGACCTGAAGTAATTAAAAAGCATAGTGGTACACTTCAGACATTTGACAGTGACAACAACTAAATCAGACATAAAGAGTGCTCCTACACTGTTGAACAGCATTTAACACAAACTGAGCAAACTGGAACACTTTGTGTGTAAACAGGAACTGAAGTCTATCTTCATCAGACATGGAAAACAAATCAGGACAGTTTTATGACACCTTCTAACAAAACAAATATTTATGCTTGGATATGATACCTTTCCATTAAATTACTCTCAATTCCCAGTTAATTCCCTTAATTCCCATAATTCCCATAGAAAGTTTCCAATTTGGAATATTTCCCAATTTCCCTAACCTAACTTCCCATGGAAATTTACCGGAAATTTTCCACCCCTTTGCAACCCTACTCATGTCATTTGTTATCCTTTGCATCTCATTTTAACCATGTGTTGCCTCTTTACAGTGACTACACATTCACACTGGACACACAAAAGCTGCAGAGGAGATACTTGCAGCTCCAGAGGTCTCTCCATCCAGACAACTTCAGCCAGAAATCTGTGGTAGGCTGAGGGATAAAAGGGGTAGTTAAGTAACATGATTGAGTCCTATCTTTTAACACAAAGGTAATCGGGTTTGACCATGTGCCCTGTCATGCCACTTGACTGTGCATTTTTGTTTTATTTCTGAGTATGATTCATTGAGGTTTGGCCAAGGAAACAACTCCAGGCAAAGCTGGAAGATGTATTTAAAAAGGCATTGATGACTGTGTTCTCACAAGGAACATTTCCCAACTTTGAGCAAGGTCAAGGCAGGCAAGCTCTAACAATCAGAGGAGAGCATTTCTAAGTATTCAAGGATGACAAGAGAAAAGAATGCAACATTTGGAAACTAAGTAGCTCAGAAACTGCTCAGGTCCATTAGATATCCCAGGTGGTGATTACAGACAGCCAGCTTGCATAATGTTAACATATTATTAATTACACCAGTACTTAACTTAGCTATGACGTGCCTGTTACAAACTGCTGTGATTTGTAATCCTAAAAATTGTAATCACTTTATTTTAGTTAAAAGTACAATATCTAACAGGGTTCCCACGCGTCCTGGAAAACCTGGAAAACCTGGAAAACAGTTGACCAGTTTTCCAGTACTGGAAAACACCTGGAAAATGGGAGAAAAAGTAAAATGTCCTGGAAAATCACATAAAGTCCTGGAAAATGATTCCAACATGGCTGCGTGCGACCTGACCCTATTAACAAAACACATCCCCATTCATTGAAAGTTGAGTGCACGCTGTGCTGGAAAAGACAGCGACACTGCACAACTTTTTTCACATCTTTTCTCCTTCACTTCATAATCATGAATTCACAGAAAACGGGGGTATATTGTTTATGTTTTATGGTACATTTGGCTCAATTACTGTACTCTAGCTCAGTTGTTCTCAAAGTGGGGTCCTGGGACCCCTGGGGGTCTGCAAACCATAGCCTGGGGGTCCGTGAAATAATTTGAATACATTTGTAGTAAATCATAAAATTGTGCTGTGTCATTACAAAACAGCATATACACCATTGTTATGATACCATTTGGTGGCTCAAAGGGATATGTGAGTCTTGTTACTGTTAATTTTCTGAAAGCGTTTAAGATCAATTACTTGAAAAGTATAAATGATGTCATGTTGAGTCCACAAGAAATGAAATGACCCTCTGTTTTAAAGTATACAAGTGGTATTTACTTGATTCAAATTGAAGTGTTATCTGTTTATCACTATGGTACAGGTCTGAATTTGATACGTTTTACAATACAAATAGTCCCAAGGGCAACTAAGAGTGCAAATGGTAGTAAGCATATTCTTTAGTGATGGGAAGTTGGACTCTTTTCAGAGAGCCGGCTCTTTCGACTCCTGAACGGCTCTTAATTTAGGATCGTTTGTAGCCGTATATTTTACCTTAATTTTGCAAAAACTAATGGTTTGTTTGTTGAAAACCCTTTACGTACGGTGTTTTTATATGAAGCCTTATAATTGCCCAATTGTGTGCATTTCTTCTGTTACAAAATCATTTTCACCCTGATCCTGGGGTTATGATTAGGGTTAGGGTTTTGATTAGGGTTAGGGTTGTGATTAGGGTTAGGGTTGTGATAAGGGTTATGATTAGGGTTAGGGTTATGATTAGGGTTAGGGTTGTGATAAGGGTTATGATTAGGGTTAGGGTTATGATTAGGGTTGTGATTAGGGTTGGGGTTAGGGTTAGGGTTGTCTTAGGGTTGGGGTTAGGGTTAGGGTTGTGATTAGGGTTAGGGTTGTGATTAGGGTTAGGGTTGTGATTAGGGTTAGGGTTGTGATTAGGGTAAAGGTTGGGGTTAGGGTTGTGATTAGGGTTAGGGTTAGGGTTGTGATTAGGGTTAGGGTTGTGATTGGGGTTAGGGTTAGGGTTAGGGTTGTGATTAGGGTTAGGGTTGTGATTAGGGTTAGGGTTGTAATTAGGGTTAGGGTTATGATTAGGGTTGGGATTAGGGTTAGGGTTGTGGTTAGGGTTAGGGTTGTGATTAGGGTTAGGGTTGTGATTAGGGTTAGGGTTATGATTAGGGTTGGGATTAGGGTTAGGGTTGTGGTTAGGGTTAGGGTTGTGATTAGGGCTAGGGTTGTGATTAGGGTTAGGGTTATGGTTAGGGTTATGATTAGGGTTGTGATTAGGGTTGGGGTTAGGGTTAGGGTTGTCTTAGGGTTGGGGTTAGGGTTAGGGTTGTGATTAGGGTTAGGGTTGTGATTAGGGTTGGGGTTAGGGTTAGGGTTGTGATTAGGGTTAGGGTTGTGATTAGGGTTAGGGTTATGATTAGGGTTGTGATTAGGGTTAGGGTTGTGGTTAGGGTTAGGGTTGTGATTAGGGTTAGGGTTGTGATTAGGGTTAGGGTTGTGACTAGGGTTAGGGTTGGGGTTAGGGTTGTGATTAGGGTTATGATTAGGGTTAGGGTTGTGATTAGGGTTAGGGTTGTGATTAGGGTTAGGGTTATGATTAGGGTTGTGATTAGGGTTGGGGTTAGGGTTAGTGTTGGGGTTAGGGTCAGGGTTGTCTTAGGGTTGGGGTTAGGGTTGTGATTAGGGTTAGGGTTGTGATTAGGGTTAGGGTTGTTATTAGGGTTAGGGTTGGGGTTAGGCTTGTGATTAGGGTTAGGGTTGGGGTTAGGGTTGGGGTTAGGGTTAGAGTTGTGGTTAGGGTTAGAGTTGTAATTAGGGTTAGGGTTAGAGTTGTGATTAGGGTTAGGGTTGGGGTTAGGGTTAGGGTTGGGGTTGGGGTTAGGGTTAGGGTTAGGGTTAGGGTTGGGGTTGGGGTTGGGGTTGGGGTTAGGGTTAGGGTTGGGGTTAGGGTTAGGGTTGGGGTAAGGGTTAGGGTTGAGGTTAGGGTTAGGGTTGGGGTTAGGGTTAGGGTTGGGGTTAGGGTTAGGGTTAGGGTTGCGGTTAGGGTTAGGGTTGGGGTTGGGGTTGGGGTTAGGGTTAGGGTTAGGGTTGGGGTTAGGGTAAGGGTTAGGGTTGGGGTTGGGGTTAGGGTTAGGGTTGGGGTTAGGGTTAGGGTTGGGGTTAGGGTTAGGGTTAGGGTTGGGGTTGTGATTAGGATTAGGGTTGGCGTTAGGTTTAGGGTTAGGGTTATAGTTGTGATTAGGGTTAGGGTTGTGATTAGGGTTAGGGTTGGGGTTAGGATTATGGTTAGGGTTAGGATTAGGGTTAGGTTTAGAACCAGAACTAAACTTAAGCATACAGAACCAAACTTATGCAAACAGAACCAGAATCAAACTCAACCAGAACCGAACAAGAACCGAACCAGAACTGAACCAGACCCGAACCAGACCCGAACCAGAACCCTACCAGAACTTAACCAGAACCAAACAAGAACCGAACCAGAACAAAACGGAACCAGAACTGAACCAAAACCGAACCAGAACCGGACCAGAGCCGAACCAGAGCCGAACAGGAACCGAACCAGAACCGAACAAGAACTGAACGAGACTTGAACCAGAACCAAACCAGATCCGAACCAGACCCTTACCAGAACTTAACCAGAACCGAACCAGAACCAAACCAGACCCGCACCAGAACTTAACCAGAACCGAACCAGAACCCTACCAGAACCGAACCAGACTTGAACCAGAATCGAACCAGAACAGAACTGAACCAGAACCAGAAACGAACCAGAACCCTACCAGAACTGAACCAGAACCAAACAAGAACCGAACCAGAACAAAACCGTACCAGAGCTGAACCTAAACCGACCCAGAACTGGACCAGAGCCGAACCAGAGCCGAACCAGACCCGAACCAGAACCGAACCGGAACCGAACCGGAACCGAACCAGACCCGAACCAGAGCCGAACCGGAACCGAACCGGAACCGAACGAGACTTGAACCAGAACCAAACCAGAACCGAACCAGACCCGAACCAGAACCGTACCAGAACCGAACCAGAACCGAACCAGAACTTAACCAGAACCGAACCAGAACTGAACCAGAACTGAACCAGAACCGAACCAGACTTGAACCAGAATCGAACCAGAACAGAACCGAAACAGAACTATACCAGAACAGAACCAGAACCAAACTCAAGCAAACAGAACCAGAACCAACTCAGGTAAACAGAAACAGAACCAACTCAAGCAAACAGAACCAGAACCAGAACCAAACTCTAGCAAACATTATTAATGTCCTCTGGTTGGCATTGAGAAAAATCAGATGCCTCAGTTTGGATGGGCTGATCCGATTTCCCCTCTCAGTGAGTATTTGCCTGGTCTTCAAGAAGACTCTCTGAAGGAGCAGATGAAGCCAGGATACACAGCCTCCCCTCCATCACCTGTATCCTATATCCTCACATATGATTGGCCGCATGGCCGCCATGCTGACCAATCAAAACAAAGTTCTGCTGTGAGCAGAGCTGGGGCTGAACACAGAGAGCTAAGCAGCGAAAGGAAAAAACTGGGAGCCGGCTCTCTCTTGATGCGAGCCGGCTCTTCTGATTCACTATAAAGCATCGGCTCTCAGAGCCGCAGCTTTTGATCATGACACATCACTAATGTGCTTAATCTGTGTCACAATTATGAGGGGGCCATGGACAATTTTCTAACCTGTAAGGGGTCCCTGGCTCCAAAAAGTTTGAGAACCCCTGCTCTAGCTAGTAGGAGTGCAAACTCCCGATAGTGAAAACAAACGGAACAAAAAGAGCGACACAGCTGAACAGAAACTCCACGTTGTAGACATCGCCTATCATAATAGACATCGCCATGCAGGAAGACAGTTTACATTTTTTAATCTTCAAATACAGAGTGCGTCTATACACCGGTGAGATTTTTTCAGAGTTTACGGTAACTCAAATAAAAAAACGTGACATTTGCTTTGATTTATATTGACCACTTAGCAGGATGAATATCATGATTAAGCAGGTATATTTTGAGTCTGAGTTGAGTTGAGAAACATTTGTGGCCATTTTTGTCATTCAGATATATTTAGGTCATTAAAGCACTGATCCTCTGATCATTATTATTATTTAATTATTTCAGTAAGGCGGCTTCCAGATTCCTTTGCTGGCTCTTTTGTTTTTTTCTTAGCTCATTTTATATTTTTTGAGAAAAGAGAAAGCTGAGATGAGAGTTGCCCATCATTGTTACTTGGTTGCACTAATAAAGTGAAGTGCTGTACGTCTGTGGTTGCATTATTCTATTATCAATTTGACATCATTTTTAAGTATGTAAGAGATGATTTCATTGATAGCCATAGACTATATGTCTTTCAATATAGACTTCCACAGAGAGGAACGTATTAGACTATTTAGGAACTAAATTAGGAACTAAATTTAGACAGTCATACCAGCTTGATCATCACTGAAAATGTCCTGGAAAATGATCTCTGGAAAAGAGTGGGAACCCTGTCTTAAGTATTTAGGGAAAAACTTGTGACCCTAATAAGCTGTACATGCAAAGCTGAAATCCAGATCTTGACTTGAAAACATGCTGTGCAAAAATATATTTTGCATTCTACCAATAACTATGCATGTGTGTCATTAATCACCAGATTAATGACCCAGCATTCAAGGTAGCATGTACCCTAAAGAATGCTGAGTGTACAGTCATTAAGGCCGACCCAACAGTTAACCCAGATACTAAAATCATACCAAAATGATCCTTTAAATAACCCAGAAAAATTACCTTACAGGCTCAACCCAGCATATGGGTTGACATTACATCTGTTTAATACAACAGTACTATGACACTCAGTTTTGTAGTTTTTGTATTATTTTATTGTTTTCTTCTCTTTTTTGACCAACTTCTTACTTATTTTTGAGGAAAGTTGCAGGTGTACCTTTAATAATTGTTAACAGGAACAGTTGATATAGCCGTGCCATTATAATTAAAGCAATGTGGAAAAAAATCCCCCAGCATTCATTTATTGTGTGTATTCACTAGCTTGTCTAGAATAACACCCACTATGAAGGCTTGTATCGACAAATGTTTGTCTGATATGCTTAACATACTATGACTCAAACCCCTGCTGAAATATCATCGATTTACTTTCATTTGAGTTGCTAATTGATGAAACCAATCATTACAGCTGACATTAACAAACATACACTAACTGTGCATATTATACACTGTACTTATCTTGTGGTATGTTGAGGGGCAAGTACATCTTGCTCAACCTAAAATATATCTTGAAGCAAAACAAATCCACATTGCATGTTAGTGAATTAAACTGACCCCAAAACAAACCGTGGACTAAAAGTGAAAAAAGTTGTATGCTGACTTTGTTGCTCTGAAGGAGCAAAGAAACTGTTATGACATTTGTAGTTTTATCAGGATTATTCCACACTGGGCTCTAAGACTACACATGTAGAAAAGTAAGACAACTGGGGTTACACACATGCATGTTTCATCATCAAAATTGGCAGATGCGTGGGCCAATACATGGATCTCAACATCTGCTGTTTGACTATGCTTTTAAGAAATGATATAGAAGCTCATTAACAGTATTCACACATTAGCCTCACAGTGATAGATTGAAAGTGGGTAGGTACAAAATAAAAAAGACAGGAAAGTGGTTTGACGTTTGTCTACGTGTCTTTGAATGCATCACGTAGCCCAGGTCATCTCTTCTCCTGATATCTCGTCTTCAAGACCAACACATTTTCTTTCTAACTCTAGAAATTAGAATGCAGAACATCCCTGATGTGCTTGTTAAATCTCTAAGCACAGTTAAGCTGATGAGGCAGGTAGGTTTTTGTTTTACATAGAAGAAAAAAAAAGCTCACCTAGTGCTGCTTTGAAAACGTCACATATAGAAATAAGACTTGTCCCAATGCATCCGAGCAGTTAAAAATGGAATGTCTTTACAGGTTATTTTAAAAAAACAGTGAGCAGTTGACACAATTTTCACATTATCCTGGTCCCCTCTCGTGGATCATTAAAAAATATGGCATGGTAGTTTAGAAGAATAAGCATTAGGAGTACAAATAGGAGCAGAGGTGTGTTGCTATGAATTTAATTTACTCTGTACACTCAGGTGGAAAAGAACACTGCAGAATGTTTTCATGATGTGACGACGATGAAGCGAAACTCATTCAACAGAGAGTGAGAGAGGAAGCCTAAATGATTACTTCACATACGCCCGATCCAATATTGTACTGACACTGTTTTATTTATCAGCACCTCTGGCCATTTGTTCTTAATTAGACATCCTCCCGCCTCAGGGGTCCTCAGCATGTATAGAAAAATCATTACTTATACAAAGCTACAAGGAAGCCACCTACAGCTACGGTTGTTATTACAGAAACAGCTCCACACGAGGGGCCCGTGGACCAGGGCTCAAACTATTGATTTTCACAAGAGTTGACAGACCTGATAGCTGCAAAATGTAGTCGGATCTGCCAACCATTTCCAACATATTTTCCTTTCTGGCTTGTTTCCACACATCTGTCGTGTCAGACTTACACCTGCAGCCCTTGAAGGATCCCAAACTGCTTTGCTACAAGAGAGTTGCTGTATGTCTTGCACCTGATTGTCAGTATCACAAATAATTTGTTATTAGAAGAGGACAGTTGTATAGATTGAGATGCCAAAGTGTAAAATATCTGACACCGTATTCCCTTTAGTAACATCTTAATGAGTGACTCTGGATGATGTGAATATTTGTTGCTTCATATTCCCAGCATGTATGCTAAAAATCGCACTAATCCATCTTCTCTTCCCTCTTTTGATAAGTGAATATGGACTCAAATTTCCATAAATAGAATCAAACTTAACAGACCCTCTTTTGCAGAAAGAACAGGAGTACTCAGAAAGCCAGTCGGCTCTTGTGAACAAAGCATACAAGACTCTGCTTAAGCCTTTGAGTCGTGGTCTTTATATGGTGAGTTTGAAATCCCTGACTTAACTTCCAATGAATAGTTTATTTTTGTAACTGCAGTCTCGTCTGTCTGATCGCTTATTCTAGAAAAACATCTTCTCATCTGACTGTCAAGAGTAGTGACGTGCATTTAAAGGAGCTGCTGGTTTGATGAACTCTGTCCTGTGTTTCAGCTGGAGCTGCAGGGGATGCGTATAGAGGAGGGCACGGACTCTGGGGCCGACTCAGAGTTTCTGATGGAGCTGATGGAAATTAATGAAGCCGTTGATGAAGCGCAGAGTCCAGAAGAAGCCAACAAGATTGGCCAAGACATGAAAGGTAGACGGATATGTCTGTTACAGTCATTTAGCAGCTGAGCAGAGTGAGTCTCGTAAGGTGATTTGACCTGAGTGGTTATCACGGTTAAGCACAGAAGTATAGATGCGCATACTGTTTTTTTGCTGACACAAAAAAAAAGAAGCTATTTCAGATTTGTGTCCAGCTTTATCAGTCAATCCATTATCAATACCGCTTATCTTGTTTGCAGTTGCTGGAGCCAATTCGAGCTGTAATTAGGCGAGAGGCAGGGTACACTATGGACTGGTCAGCAGTCAATCACAGGGCTGACATATAGAGACAAACAACAACTTACACTCACACTTACTCGAATCTAGGGAAACTGGTTGACCTAACAGGCATGTTTTGTTATAGTAAGCGGGAGTACTCATAGGGAACATGCAAACTCCACACAGAAAGGCTCCATCCTAGGGACTCAAACCTGGACCCTAATCACTACACCTAAGCTTTATGAGCAGTTTTAATCTTCCAGCTCTTAAAAATAAATAAAAAAGAAACATCATGTGAACATATTCATGACCCTTTACTTAAGGGTTAAAGCTGCAGTCTGTAAGTTTCAGTTCTAGTTAATAATATGACACCTATGGTTACCTACAGCTAAATATTGCAGCAGACTTCCCTTGAGCAGCTTCTTTGTCTGGTATGCAACAGAATAGCAAACCACTGCATCAAACTCGTGTCTGTACATATTTTAAACCTCTTTAGTCTTGGAAACGACTCCAAGGGCTTAGATTACGTGTCAAACTCAAACCTCCACACACACTAGTGATGGTCAGTAACGATCAAAGTGTTTTAAAGTAAGGTTCATACAGAGTGAAAACACACAAAGTGGATTCTTCAGGAAGATGCTGACCAAAAGAAACATGTTATATGAGGAAGGATTTAATGAAGTTCCCAAGGATTAGAGCTACTGACCTGAATGCGCCTTGTTTGAAGGTTGAAAACTTCAGGCTGAGGAGTGACGCATACATGCCCCACCATATGTATACATATACGATATATATATATGTATGTAGGATCAATGTGTTACTGTCTTTATGTGGCAGATGGTGCTGCAACAACATGTCTCTTTGATTTTCCAACCAGGGCAGTAACTCTGAGGGAGGTGTGCAGTTGAGTTTGCTAGAAATAAAAACCATGATATTACCATGTTGTGTTAACATGTGTAGAATCTGAACTTTGTTGACCTCTTCACTTGCAGAGAAACTGGCAGAGTTGACAGGGAAGATAGACGCTGCCCTCCTTAAAGGTATTGTTATATTCAGACGTTGCGCTAAAACACCCTCTGTTCCTCCCACTCCTTCCTTTGTTTGCTCTGTGATGTTTGCTGAAGCGTTCCTTTAAGTTGCAGAGTGCGTCATTGATTGAACTTCTTTTTGCACTCACTCTCTGTTTTGTGTTATTGTTTTTTTGTTTTTTTTCAGGAGAGCTTCAGGCTGCCAAAGCACTGCTCGCCCAAATGAAATACTATGCAAACATAGACGAGAAAGTGAAGGAAAAACTTTCTGACTTCATGTAATTATTCACCAGTGCAGTGTCACTTTATTGGATCATTTTAACAACTTCTACAAAGTTTTGCACAGAGGAACAAATTATTTCACATTTGTATTTAAATTATGTTAATGTATTGTTCAAGTGGAATAATAAAAGTTTCCTTGTAATCCATTATACACACTGACTTATTTGTACTTAAGTTGACATTTTCTGATTACACAATGTATATTAATGAGGGTGTGATGGGATGCATACAGTATCCTCCTTGAATTCCATCAATTTAACATCCCTAATCATATCCACTTGTACCTAATGTATCATTAAATATGACAAAGACCTTTAATAGGCCCTGATTAAAATGCTGCTCAGAGTGTTTATATGATTATCCTGCCTATCAGTTCAGCATTTGCCATGTGGGACTCTTTCAGTTCCTCAGGTTACCTTTAGGTGGAGACATAACACCTTGACAGTCATCATGCAGAGCAGCGGTACATGCTGTACAAACTGGATGGGAGACCAGCAGGAAGTCCTTTATTGAGCTAGACAGCCTAGTGAATAATTCATGGTGGCTTCGTATGTTGCTTTTATGCTATGATAATGAGGAAAGCCCTGCTGAATGATGATTACTTGATGAGCCAAAGATCTGTGATCTGTGTAATTTCTAGCTCATAATGTGCTGTACGTTGACCCTGTGCATTTATGCCCGCAGCCCACTGATCGGGGCATCGGATAGTCAATTCATCAGTTAACCTCATTTAAAATAAAAGTTTTTTATTCCTATTCCTTGATAGAAAATTGCCATAATCTGTGATTACTTTGCAAATTGGAGCTCTGGTCACATGAAGGCATTAGATGAGGGAAACTGATATAGGCATTATCAGACTGAAATCTAAGGGGTATCGCTTAATCTGATTGCAGAAAGAGAAAAATTAGATCACGTGCTTTATGAAAAAAGTCATATGAGACACACTAGCATCATAACCTAATACAATTTGTGTGGATAAGGGGTGATATTCTAGTGTGGTTATTCTATGCCACACTAGAGCATCCCACTGTAACACACCCTGACTGGTTGTTTATTAAGTCTGGAACAACAATGTCATCTGTCTCAGGCAGTTTGGGACTTTTTACCGTGGAAAAGCAGCTTCCTTAATGCACATGGATAGACAGTGAATTAAACACGGCCTCTCCCCCTACACTGAGACTAACAGGCCTATTTATTATTCATGTCGTAATCGGAAGGCATCTACGGAGCCTTTAAATTAATGAGAAAATGTGATCGACCAACACTGAGGCCACTGCTGTCTCCCAGAACTCTTTGAAATTGAGTTTGAAAGACACGAAAGGGAAAAAACCTCACTACAGCCGGGCTGTGAAATTGACTTGGATGGGAAAACTTGGCAAAATGAATCAGGTAGCGTATATAGGACCACCATTAAGACTCTGCAATGACTTTGGTCAGGGACTCTAAACACTTTATTGCTACTGTTGGTGTTTACTCAGAATTTCTCGTCATGGTGTACTGACTTAATTCAATTACTTTCCACAGGTCTTCATCGACCATTGAATATATTTTCTGGTAGTTTTACTACCTTCAGTTTTTTGTGATTTTTGGAAACGAGCATCCAATATCTTGTGGGAAGATCAAATACTGACTTTGTATTTGTCTGGCTGGTAATCATGCAGCAGCTTTTTGTTAAGCCTAACAAATCTAGAAACAGAGAAATAACCTTGCTAAATCCAAAATTAACATAGTCTGTACAAAAAAAAATTATAAAAGCATCAGGTTGTGGTTATAGAATTGGTCTTGTTGTTAACTTTTTGTTGTGAGTGCAGATACCAATTGTGTGTTCATTTGCCTTTAAACAGAATCATGCTTGTAGTGTCCCCTTGTTTTCAACCATAATGCTCATTCAAGCTAATGAGCTGCTGGCTTTATCTCATTATTTAGTGGACAGTATGAGATAGGTATTAGTCTTGTTTAACCCTTGGCAAGGAAAGGATAGAAGCATTATCATCAGCAGTGTTGCTGAAATATGTGTGGTATAAATAATTTCAACTGCATCTTAAAGTCTACATCCCAGAATAAGTAAAATAATTTTATTAGTTTGAAGTTTTAGAAAAGGAATTAAGCAATAAGTTCTTTTTTTTTTCACATTATATTTGCATGATATGAAGCCATACATGTTAGCTGGTTGGCTTAAGGCTGATTTATACTTCTGCGTCGCCCCTACGCAGCAGGGGCTGACCCGGACATGAGCACGACATACTTGTGCGTCGGTGTGTCTGTGTCGCGCAGCAATTTTCCGCCGAAACGCGAGGGCAGTGTGGTCTCTCTGATAGCCAGCCGCCTGCTTCCGGTCCCGCTACGATCTCTGTTTACTTTTCCACAGAGATTCTGAGCGTGTTATGTTAATCTACAGCTGATACATGTTGCTGTTTATCATACAGACATGATTACATGAAGAATGGAGAGGAGGAGATGAAATACACGGCCGATGTGCGGCAATTTCCGGGATCCCGGAAGTGCTGTAAATGCGGGAAAGACAATGCTGCTGAGCGGACCAATCACAGGGCTTGAGGTCAGCGTCGGCTCTACGGGGAGTTACATTTTGAAGGAGGTGCACGTCAGCTACGCGGACCGCCGGCGTTAGGTACGCCGTTGATTCGATGCAGAAGTATAAATCAGCCTTTAGCGTAAACATATCAACATCAAAAGCTAGCTAGCCAGATTCCGTCCTGAGGTAACAAAATAAACTCAAACACAGCTACACCTGTCGACTCATTTGTCTCATCTTCACAAAAACTGAAGTTTAACAGCAACAATTAGCAGTGTTATGGTTGATTATGTGCCTGAATTTTCCTGTGTCTGTGTGATAAATCAGAACTAAGCTAGCTGGAAAAGCGGAAATAGCCTGGTGATGTCTTAAAATGAGCTCAAACACATTCATCCAGTCTGTTCTGTGTACCTCCATCACTGTCTGGTTTGGCTCTGCAACCAAACTAGACAAACACAGACTGCAGCGGACTATAAGGACTGCAGAGAAAATCATCGGTGTCGACCTGCCCCCCATCCAGGACTTGTACCGGTCCCGGGCCAGGAAACGGGCAGGGAGCATTACCGCTGACCCCTCACACCCTGGACACAAATTCTTCAAACTCCTCCCCTCCGGCAGGCGCTACAGATCACTGTGCGCCAAAACAACCCGCCATAAGAACAGTTTCTTCCCCCAGGCTGTCACTCTGATGAACACTAAACCATAACAGTGTCATACCTGTCAGATAAATACTCTCTGTAAATATACATGTAGATATACAATGCAACAATTCTCAAGCAGAATTCCATATTTCTATTTTTTGTATTATTTAACTTCTATTTTATAATGTAAAACTACCTCTGCAACTCACCACTGCACTTTATCATATTATTTTAGCCTGTACATATTAGTCAAGCTATTTGTTGTTTCTTTGTATTTATAGCTAAGGTTATTGTTATTATATTTTCATTTTATTTTTTATTGTAGTTCTTATTCTTATTCCTATTCTTATGCCTTGTACAAAGAGAGCACAGTTTACCAAAGTCAAATTCCTTGTGTGTTCAAGCATACTTGGCGAATAAAGCTGATTCTGATTCTGATTCTGATTCTGATTCTGATTCATTAAATCATTTGTTGCTGTTATTACAGAAACAAATGTTGAAAAGTAACAGTTATCATGGCTGTTTCGGTGCTGTACTTATTTTTCTGACTTTCTTTTACTAGAACAGAACCAAGCTAGCTTTGTTTTGAATTTCTTTTCAGCCATTTTGCTAACAGTAGCTAACCAGGTGCTAGCAGTGGCTCAAAATTTGGTGAGTCATGAAACTGTTTTATAATACAAAAACAATTAAGTTTAGAAACAATTTTCAGTTTCATGATTTGTTAAGAACTACAATTTGTGTTACCATCTTCTCTTAGAACCATTCTAGTAGAGCCAAGCCGTTCTTTGAACCAGGCTGTAAACCAGGGGTGCATCTCGCTCGGCTGGAAGTGAAGCTTCCAGCAAAGCGTCTGCCCCCTAGTGGCTGGCTGCAGTATAGGTCAAAAACTCCATCTCCCCCATTCATTTGAATGGGGCTGCAGTCACACTTTAAAAAGTAAATACACGTCATACGAATGTTTCTCACATCCATATGCTGTGGTGATATGTAGTTATTATTTGACTGTTTAGTGTTCAAGGCCTCTTTTTTCTGAAAAGTTCCTTTTTCGTTAGTTTTTAGAGTTTAAAAAACGAGATTTTCCTTCCGGGTTTGCTTTGATTCACAGCCGCCATAGAGGGAAACTTCAACGGACACACAGCGTCTGGTTACGCTACGCTGTAGGGCAGAGCTCGTTACCGTGGCTTCGCAGGCTCTGGCTGCACAATGGCAGCGCCCAGGATCGGGATTTTTTGGCTTCAGAACCGTACAACAGGAAGACGCTGTCCATTTTTATTTACAGTCTATGCTGTAAACATGTTTATTAATGCTGCAAAGATCGTCTTTTTTGAATTGGTGTGTATGTGGTTTCCGGTGTTTCTGCAGCCAGCCTCAAGCGGATTCTCGATGAATTGTATTTTATAACACTTCCGCATGGGCTTCATATTTTGAGACCGGAGGTTGCCACTTGCTTAGAACAGAACCAGGCTAACTGCACCTCCTTGTTTTAAGCTTTGATGCTAATCTACACTAACCAGCTGTGGACGGATGAGAGACTATCTTGGCGTGAGTAAGTATTTAACAGTATTGCGTTTAACACCGTCAATATAGTGATGTGATTGTCGATTTGTCTTGATAGCAGGCATACATAATGAACGGTATTTACTTTAACTGACTTTAAAGAGTGCAACATGCTTAGTTTACGTCCAAGTTTTCAGTTCGAATCGTAGGTGTATTGGGCAAAAGTTGTAACGTCACTAGAGAATACGTTTATCCGGATTAAGATGCCTAAATAAGCCTCCCACAGCGTTATACTGCACGCCGTAATTGCAGCATTAATCATCTCCATATGGTCTTAACTTAAATATCATAATAAGATTAATGTGTCCTCGTGACCCATGTCTTAATCACAATATTCTTAATCACATTAAGTCTGAAATGTTGGTGGGCCACTTAAACACAATCTCAGTTCTCTTGACAGAATCCTAATGGAAAAATTCTTCATTATGGACCTCATTATAGACTTTAAATATGTATGCAAACAGACACCAATGAAAGGTCTGATTGACAAAGGTCTATACCAGCGGAGGATGACTCACTGAGGCTGAACTCTTTCCTCCTCACAGCTGAGCAGCTGCCTTTGTGATCCTTGCCCCTCCGCTCAGCTTCTTTGTGACTCAGCTGTGAGTGTCAGTGCTATCATCCCACAGGCACCTCAAGCCTGCTGCGTGTACTCGTGTCTCATCAGGTAGTAATGCCATTATAATTTATAACTATTAAGCTCTCTTACCGCCTTTAATCCTTGTTTTTATGTTTGATCTCCCATCTTTTTACCAAGCCGTCTTTGTGCCTCCTCTTATATCTGTTAAACTATTCATATAAAACTCTAACTTTACGACTGAGCTCTCTGAATTTTTGACTCCTGCCTTTTTTTCTGCATGTTTTGACATGGTCTTCAGTCTGAACCCAGTAGTGCAACTTCTTGACACTGTGTAGACATTCCTCTTCACAGGACTTTGACAGTCCTCAAAAAGATCAAGAACAAATGCCTCTGTTATATTGCACAATGAACATATTGGAAAGCAGATGCTGGCGGCATAAAACAATGAAAACCAGTATTATCCTTTTGCTTTTCAAACTCGCAGGTAGGTATTCATCCATTCTCTGAAAGATTGTCTCCATTTCTGCTTACTGTTAACATCTTATCTGTAACTTCAGTGAAGAATGGGTTCATTGAAATATGGATGTGATATCTCAAGTGCTCCAGATTGCTTTGTTTCCTCCTTGTGGAATGTAATTATGAGTCAACTCAGAACACACTTCGACAATAACCACCTCTCTTCTCAGCTACATGTTTATAGGGATAATTCCCAGAGGTGTGAATCTCTCTGCAGCAGACGAGCCGCTCCTCTAAGCTTTTGATATCGGCCCTGCTGAGCGATTTGTGGGGGAATCTCTGCTCTCTTCAGCAATATGAGGCACAGGCCTGTGCGTTCATACACAGCATGTTTGTGTGTTTGTGCACACATGCTTGTGTTTGTTTGTTCAGGCGAGAATCAAGAGCTGCTATATCTTTAAATCCCTTTGACTTATGAGGATGGGTAATCGGCCCACCAAAAAGCAGTTGTCAAATAATCCAATTGCCAGTTGAGTTTCCCAGAACTTCTTTTCACATGTATCCCTCCAAATGTTATTGGATTTGTCCTGGTGTATCTTGTCAATAAAGTGCATGTGCTGTTGTCATGTGTACCAATCATGTGTTGCTGCATATTCCAGGATTTTCAGGGAATAGCTCCATTTCCAACTTTTTCTTTTATTATCTAAATAATTCAGATATTCCACGCATTTCAAAGCCTCCATTGTTTTCTAGCACAACAACCCCCTAAACAAGCACCTTTTTTATGACTGTGCAAAGCTTATGTGTTGAAGATGTAAAGTTTCTTTACTGAATTTAAATGAATAGAAGAAGTTCAACATACTTTCATTCCAGTGCTTGTCTTGAGAAACGTATCCTCAAGCAGGTTTCACTTTCGCCAAATCTTACAGCTTCAAATCTTTGACTATTGGCTGTGAGAAAGAGGAGAAGTATGTTATTTGCATTTATGAGGTCAAAGTTTCCAATTAAGACAAATATAAAATATTGTAAATTATTTTAACATATTCCCACTTAATCCCCAAAGAAAAAGAGGGTCCAGTTTTAATTAAAGTCAGCAGACTGCAGGTGGATCTGCAAGTTTAGAGATGTTTTTTAGTTTTTTTGGCCCCCAGCTGTCCCGTTGAAACACCAGGAGATCTGGCTTCAAAAGGCTCCTTTGTGGTTCCTGAGCTTGGGAAGCCTTTGAAGGAGAAGAACTGGGCTTTTAAACAAGGTGTATGCAAGTGGAAACGTGCATCAGCCATTCACTTTCAGCTGAGATGAGTGCAAACCGCTCGCCTCTGGTGAGATTGCTCTCCTCACTTTATCTCCTCTGCTATGCTGCAGATATTCCCCGCTGCCTATCTCAAAGCAATCACACCAACAAGGGTTCAGATGTGGCCTGTTTGTGTCTCATCTTATCTGAATACCTTGCACAGTGTTGAAACACTGGATTCTACTCTGATTCCAATCTGGTGTTATGGGTCTCACATGGCTTAAGGCAGAACCCCCTACAAAACTAACTAAAGTGCACTGCACTTAGAGTATTTTCTCGTCTGTCTGAGTATCTGTCTATCCATATCCAGAGTGCAAACCATGACTAAAGGGACAAGGAGTATCTATTTGTAAAGCTTCCAACTTAATTCTTAGATATTTAATGATTCCTGCAACATGAGAACTTGGTATTTATTGGTTTGATGACTTTTGCTATGAAGAAACCACCAGATTTCTAACCTCTACATTTAGTCAGCTTCACAACATCAGCACCACTTTTAATGTCATCAAACATGACATTGTGTACCAAGCTGAGGCTAAGAAAATTCTGTACAAGGTCAAGGTGAGAGAAAAACTTTGCTGAGAGATTCAGCAGATATAAGTCCAACAGAATGAAGTGTGCATAATAACATACCTTTGTAAACCCCAATGGAAACATGGGGTACTTATCTCCATGGGAGATTTATATATAATTGATAGGTGATTGAGTGGGATTACATTACTAACTTAAATAAGGCACTTTCCTGTTTGTACCATGAAGAGAGTCATTATGCTCATTTTCAGGCTCTCTATTGTTCCTCTGATACGTCTGTAATACCTTAACATGATTTACAACTTCAAAAACTCTTTACCTCTGGCTGATTTCTTTGAAAATCAAAATGTATTGTGCTTTCTGAAACGCTTTATATGAGCTACTGTTTCTTTGCCTCTCTACAAGCCTTTTTATGATTGGTCAGTTCTCAGGAAGCTTCCTCCACTGTTGCCATGCTACAAAGTTGTCATAAATTGACCAAAGCTTCTGTATGTGAAATTACAAATTTCCAAAATCCGACTTAGAAAGTTTTTAGAAAGTATCCCCACCAACAAAAAACACATTAGAACATATATCACAAGTACAGGACAAGTATTACATTTGTTTCACTCTCTTAAGGTGATTCACACATTTCTGATGTCTCAAAGTGACCAAAATTTGTTCCTCGCTTAATTCTCTTGTGACCCTTTGAACAAGCCACTCAGAGCAGTGGCAGTTTCATCCTGAGATTACTTCAACACACATTTACTTCACAGTTTGAAACTCTGCAAACATTTAGTGCAGACACCTAAAATGTTACAAAGCATTTGTTTTTAAAATATTTTTAAAAAGCATTGTAATCCCTCTTTAAGCCAACCTAAATTATTTTTTGGGGCCACCATGGGGCTGGGCCAAAAAAACGTGCTGACATTTATAACCTCATACTGTTTTAGGATTTGGTTGTATGGTCAGATGTCCAGGATAGTGAGTAACAGAAGGATTTCTGAAGATGCTCATGCTCCCTTTAGTCACGCTTTGGTCTCTACCAACTCCTGAGAAAAGTTCTCACCTCGGCAGCAGTGAAATGTTTCATTTTGTTCCCCAGGTTGTCTCTTTCTTCTTCTGACTGCTGTTTGGTGCCTGACAGATAGTGTACATCAGGATTTTAGAGCTGTTTTGCTGAGATCAGCTTCCTGCTTTGCTGAAAATGACGACAATAAGAGCTGTGAGATTGAAATGAAGCAGTGAAATTGCAAGCTGTTAAACAAAAAACCCAAACTGGAACTCAAGTCGAGACAAGACCCAGGGATGACTTTGAGTTTGCATCAAATAAAACTGTCCTCGCTATCGCAACAGACAGTAATGTGGTTTCCATGTCTGAAAACAACTCCACACGTAGCAGATATCTCTCACTGTTTCGTCTTTGATTGAATTGAAGTACAAACACTTGTTACAAACAGCCTAACGTCTTACGGATTGTAAGCAGTTTTTGGAGCCCTCGGCAAGCTCACCGGTCGGTGTGAATGCTAATGTGCAATCCTCAGGTAAAGAGATATCAAACCATGCCTCAGCTTTACTGCAGGTGGGCCAGACAGGATTCATCTCTGCAGAAATCCAAGACAAGATGATTGCACAGCGGTGAGAGTACAGACCAATTTCATAAGCTCTGAAAACAAAATTCTCTCATTGAGTTTTATTACAATGCAGGAATTCAGCCAAATCCCTGCACCTGTGGCCATATATTGCCTTGACTCAATCTCGTGCATGAGCCTCTCTGTGTTTTCTGGTGTTTTCATTCAGAGGGGAAGAGGATTTAGAGTCACCAGTGCACATTAATTTGCGAGGCTTTTCTTTTAAAGCAAACAAAAGAAGGAGTAACAGTCCCCCTCTCTGCTTGTGCTGCTGATATCTCCCATAATGATGACTCTCATTACTCCGTGCATCCTACCAAGTTCAACAACAAATCTAACCTTTTTCCACTGCGGCTGTTTCTATGACAACGCAAGCCCCCTTGCTGCAACTTTAAAGCAGGATAAACACAAAAGCCAGAAAATGGATTTGATTGATCTTGCCTCTCTCTCTCCCCGGGACTCGTATCAAGACTGATAGAGGTGTTTAGGCTAACGGGCAAAGATCAAAAGGTGATTATGTATTTTGGCTCCTTGAACAAATTTGGAGCAGTTGAATATTTCTCAGCAGTGTGAGAACTCTGGCTCCCCTAAGCTGTCGTTCTACGTTGCACATGTGTTTTTTTGCAGGGCAGTTTCATCCAGGTGAATCTCTTTCTAAGAAAAAGATGCAGACCTGTCGTTCTGTGTTATGAAAACAAATCTCCATTATTGCCTGTAGCCGGGTTTGTGTGTAATATGAGGCTCCGGTCGCAGAGAAGAAAACATTGGGCTTTTCTCCGCCTTGCTCTTCTTATTGCATTTGACAGGACAGGGCCCACATAACTCAATCCTGTCACCGGCTCAAATTGAGGCTGTGCCACTGACCCTTGGGCTTCACTTGGTGGCTCTTCGGCTGCAAAAACACTCAAGAATAAGCCCGCTGCCCCCCCTGCATGCTAAGTAATAAGATTGGTGCTGTAATCCAGATTTGGAGATTTACAAAAAGAAACACATGATGATGATGATGCATGGCACGATGATGGTGCTCCAGCCTCAGTTGGAGTCTCTTGCCAATCACCAGAGTGGAGTGAAATTAATCACTCTCGGGCTTGTCAGTCGGCGTCAGCCAGGAGACATTTATCTTTGAACCCATGTCAGTAATTTGGCAATAACGCTTCCTTTGATTAATTCACTGCCTGAATCTGTGCCAGGAGAGCAGGAGTTCAGAGACAGTGACAGATTGATGATGCTTGTATCCTGTAATTCTGTGGCCCTCACTCTTCACACTGATTAGGCCGGTGTGTAAAAATCAACAACTCAGATAACGACATACTTCTAAGTGGATCATTGTTTGAGTGCAGACTTGTGTTCTAAGGTGCGTTGTCAGTGTTAGCGTGGAAGTTCACTCTCGCCTCTGTGTTGTCAGGAGGCTGCAGCTGATGCCAGGCGAGTTAGGTAGCAGTGCAGATGGTTGTTTGCTAGCGTTAGCTTGCTTTATCCTCAGATCTGCTTCAGTCATGCTGCTTTGGCAAAACTGTTGACACATCTCGAGCTAACAAAGTTCATTCCAGTGTACATCCCTAACAATTCTCACAGGAAGAGACGGCATGAATACAATTTGTGAGAGCTGCAGCAGAAAAAGCTCGTTCAGCAGCAGGTGTCATTCCAAACAAATCACCACCCTGCTTTGATTTGTATTTTTGGACATACTGGATGTTTTCTTCAAGGCCTCTTGAGAGGCTCGACTGTGAAACAACATAGAATATCTTACTCTTTTCATTTGACAGCTCAGAATGCTTCCCCTGCTCTCCTTGGCGATGTCTTAGGCACAGATTCTCTTGAAACACCTTTTAACCCAGCTAAATGAAAATTGATGACTGCTATTTTCACACAAAGTTACCCAGCTTTCTCATTGATTACCTGGCTGTGTTAAATACTGGATTCTGATTGGTCAAATTCCCATAACAATGGCAATTCATTTTGAAAAGTAAAAGCAATGTTACAACCAGATCCCACATCTATCCATCCATCCATCAATCCATCCATCCATCCATCCATCCATCTTGACCACTTATCCCGTTTGAGGTCATGAGGGGGTTGGAGCCAATCCCAGCTGACTTAAGGCAGAAGGCAGGGTACACCCTGGACAGGTCGCCATCCTATCACAGGGCCAGATCCCACATGTCATATCATATCAACCCTTGGAATAGAGCTTTGCACATTTCACCACTACCTGTTAACACTGTGGCAAAAACTTTTCAATCAGCACTGCTCCAACTGAAAAGCTAACTGAAAGCAGAACAGAGGTGAACAGATTAATTTTCTTTGGCAGAAGCAGAATCTTAATGTTTAATTCTGTCCTCTAATGCAGACAAAAAAAGCATAGCTGGTGAGTGCATATCTAAGTTTTCAATCACTGCAAAGAGAGATAAATAATAGCAAAAGCTGAATTTATGTTTAAAGTTGAGTCAGCTGCAAAGCCCTGAGAAGAAAGAGAGCTAATTAAGGACAAAAGAAAAAAACACACATTCCTGCAGAAGTACCATTTACCCTGTTTAATGTTATCTTCAACGGATACGTTCTGTTTCATGTGAATTATGTGTTGTGTCATGTAGTATCAGGGTTTTGCTCACCCTGCTAGGTTCTCATAACCACCTTCTCAGTGTACATTATCCCTCTCATGCTATCTGTTGGTGGAGATGATAATTATTTCAGAACCACTTTTTTTTAGTATTAAAATAAATATGCCATTATATAGAATGCCATCATTACTACATTTAATTGGTGTTTTCAAAACTTTTTTGTGCCCACAAATTGGCCAAATTCCCTTCAAAATCAATCTTATTATAAAGTAAAACTGTTTTCAGGCCAGCGTCAAATTGGCTCAATGTTTGCAAACAGTCTTAATTAATTGGTCTCCTAGAGCAATGTGGTAAGGATGGATTCGAAGTTGACACACACATGTCATACTGTAAAAAAAAAAAAAAAAGACCAGTACAACTTGTCTTGGTTAAATTTAACACATAATGCCACAGTACAGCTGACTTGGTTGTCTGTGTGTTTCTACTGAGTCCTGTGTGAAATCTTTGCTGCATTTCTGACGGCACAGGTCAAGGAAAATCAAATGATTCTCAGCAGATGGGCTCATCTGGCTAATCAGACTTTCCCATCTCAGTCTGAATCTTTCTTCCTCTTCATGCATCCCTCCCTCCAACAGAACATCTCACTCAAATCTCTGCTCATTTCTTTAAACTTGTCTATTTACTTCCTCCATGTTTGGACAGATATCTTTCCCTCTTGTCCATCAATTACGTGTAGTCAGACTCTGTCTGCCTCACAAACACGTTTCTGTAGATAGGGGAAATATTTTGAAGTCTTGCAGCCTTGCAGTGTGCGTGGGTGTTATATTCCACTCTATTTTTCATTCAGCTGCTGGTTTCTGACTGTAGCCATGGAAACCTAGCCGCAGCATGACCCCTCCCTTGGTAATACCTTATTAAAGTGGAATTTTGTAATTTAACGTAATGGAATAGCTGTAATTGGATTAGTATATGATTACAGCCATTATACTTATCTGCAAAGCTCTCTCTGAAATCTCTTAAATGTTCCATTCACTGATCTACTTTCTAACGCTGCTTGGTCCCCTGGCAGATCAAATGCAAAGGCTCTAGGAAGCATATCATTTGCACATTCTTCCATAGATATGTGATAACTTCTAAAATCACTGATAGCAACCTTTTAAACATCACAGCTCAGTGCAGAGAGGACTCTATAAAAAGAGAATAAAATAAAGGTTCTATTTTCAGACTGGTGACTTTTTGAAACTATATAAAGAGCTTTGAATGGCTTCAAGGCTGCCACCTGCTTCTCCATCTCTGGCACGTCCTCGTGGCTGCTTCCAGCTGCCTGCTGGAAGAATTAAGGAGGAGATTTGGAGAGCCTGGGCAGATGTAACAGCTGAGTTGACATTAGCCTGCGTGGGACAACATGCAGCTCAGATAGAGAGAGGAATGCTCTGCACCGGTAACAGGGAGGCTTAAGGATGTTGCCTGCTTCATTATGTCCCAGACAAGCTTCCTGACTTGCTAGCCAAACTATATTTTCTGCCTGCTGCCCACATGTACTAAGGGATGGAGATAGAGGCCTGGTTTGTCCAGGTGTGAAAATTTACTAGACCTGCAAATTTTAACAACATGCGCTGACCTCTGGCAAAACCAGATGTCTACTTAGAAGCACACAACACAAACTCCAATAAGTTGCGGCGGCTTTGGTAACTTTTCCTCACATGTTGAAAGGAGAGATGATGTGATGCCTTGTCAAAAGCTGGGGATGAATTTTACAAACAACACTTCACCCAAGTGAGAAATAAGCCACAAAGTGACATTTAATCAACTATTTAATACTCTTTGGCAGGTCTCAGGGCTGTGCTTTATGTTTGAGGTTTGACTGACATACACTGTCCATCAGGATGAGGATGTGCTGTCCAAGAGGATCATGTCTGTTCTGTCTGTATTCACTCCACCTGCAAGATATCTTTCTGTGTGGAATACAGAGGGAAGGCTTCATAATAAGGAAGATAATGACCTTAAATTCCACAAGAGCAAAATTTATTTCCTATGTGGGTGATACTACTACAAATATCCTCGTAATTATTCCTCCTACGAGTTGTTCTGTTTAGCATATGAAAACACGGTAAGAGATGAAGTTATCCTCTTTTTCAACATCTGTGTGTTTTTTTTTTTGACCATGCAAGGGCAAGTTGTAGTGCACCAAGTTTGCAACGATATCTCTGAATCTAAGAATTAATTATTCATCAAGGTTATTGGCCCTCATGTCTCAATCTGAGAATGCAACAGAATTAAATTTGTTCAAGTTTATGGATTACAAATTTTTGCTCTCTGCACTTCAAGCCCCTCTGGGAGTGTGAATACACGACACAAACTCCCAGCACCTACACTCGCTTCAAATTTAAATGATCGCACTTATCTTTATTATTTTCATCCAGATGGACATCCACAGGCATGGAAAGCACAGACTTAGAATTTTCATCCTGCAAATGGGCACAGACCGGTAATTTTATAGCACCATAACACACGTTCATTTAAACCTTATAACTGCCTTTGTTGTGTGTAGGTTTTATATTCTGTTACAACAAACATAATAGAGTGAAGTGGTTCCACAGGGACCCAAACATTTCTAATGGACTGACTAATGGCCGGCCCACAGATTTACAAGACTCCTGTTCATGTGTTGGTTTTTGAAGAGTGGAGCCACAAAAGGTTTCATATTCAATCTACAGGCCCTGTTAAATCCGAACATTTCCTCACCCACACAAATGGATGAAATCTGTTGTAAACATGGCAGCATCTGCACCGAACTATTTCCATCTGTGCTTGCACAATGTTACTGACAGTTGCAGGTTGAAAGAGCTTTGATAGGCTTCACTCTGTGCTCCCAACATGAATTCCATCAGATTCCAAAATATACTTAGGACTTAAAGGTGCATCTAGTACATGATGACTTAAATCCACCTCTGGAGACGAGCAGCGAAATTACAACATCTCTGACAAATCTCTGCAATCCCCACCTTAAAGAGATAGTTAGGCTTTTATTGAGGCGGGTTGTATAAGGTACTTACTAATAGTAATACCACAACGCAGATAAGCTATGTAGCTGGGTTTTCTGATGTTAAGGTGAAGCAGTTTAAATGATCAGTTGCATTTGTGTTTTGACATATTGGACCTCTTTTCGTGGCTAAAGTCTGTGGTACTTGTGACCCCGTCTGCAGCAGTACAGAGCTTACGTGATTATCCGAAGAGAACAAGTGCATGCAAATGGAGGGCGTACAAACTCCACACAGAAAGGCTCCTGCCCGGCCAGGGAGTAACCTTCATGTTGTGAGGAAGCAGTGCTAACCAGTGCACCACCGTGCCGCCTCTGACCCTTCAGTTAACCTTCATCTTTTCACTGTGAACTGCAGCACTCCTGTGCATGCAATAACATCTTTTTCATGTTGAAATGTTTATTCAGCCACTGCTTCAGCCCCAGCATTCTGAAATCACATCAATGGCGTTGTTGTCAATCAGGCTGTGACTGTTTAGAGGTCACAACATAGAGGGCAGGTAGGGAAACGCCTGCAATGTCGGGAATAGAGTTCCAAATGTGCTTTCAGCTGGTGAAATCCTTGATCTTCTATGTCAGATAAAGGTGGATCATCAAGTGTTTTAAATTCATTTATTTTGTTATTAGTTGCTGTAGCTCTGGTTTGTCTCTTGTACAATTTCTGTAGTTCTCAAATACATGTTGCACCTCAACACTACCCCTTTTGTTTTGCTGCTAATGCTAGCTGCAGGCTCTGCTGCATTGTGTTTCTTCAATACGTCCTCTGTGTGATAACAACTTTTCAGGAGACTTGATTGAGGATTTATTAAACTTTTTTTTTTTTTTTTTTTTGGGCCTTTTTGCCTTTATTTGATAGGACAGCTGAAGAGAGACAGGAAATGTGGGGAGTAGAGAGCGGGGGAAGACATGCAGGAAATAGTCGACCGGACGGAAATCGAACTAGCGACCCCTGCGATGAGGACTGCAGCCTCTGTATGTGGGGCGCTCAGACCGGTAGGCCACCAGCGCCCTCATTTATTAAACTTGAGGACTTTTTTTCCTCCTCTTGGCAAACTTGTAGCGCATGTTTTGTATTGTGCAATCGTGTTATCCTCCTCTGAATCAATTACAAACATCCACACCAGTGACGCCATATTTACTCTTTGGTCAGCTTGTTGCCACTGCACTTGTTGTTCCTATTCTACTCTGCATTTAATGGTGGATCATGAACTGGCACCCATTGGGATGGAATAATAATATGAAGAATTCCCATTATTGCCTTATAATTGATCAAATCAGCTCTATCCGGCACCCTTGTGTCAAACACATCTCAAATGCTGTACAGGTTGTTGGCTGGGAAGGCAAACAAAAAGTCACATTTAGTCTTTTTATATATGTAAGATATGTAATAAAGTTGTGATGTAGTTTAAACATTGTGTGAAAATGCCATCAATCCCAGTGGAGACTGCATTAATAACAGAACTCAGTAGTGCTTTGTCAGTGGCACTTTTTCCTTTTAGAGAGTGAGAACCTTAAGATGTGGGTGTCTTGAAATGCCAGGGGACTTTTTGGAGTTTTTGCTTTAAAACTGAGTACAAGGCAGGAAATGAGTTTTTCAAAGTGTAACCCCGTCAAAGCTCTGCAGAAATATTACGGTCATTTTTTGCTGTTGGGCAGTAAAAAGCACACTTATTGCCCCCTAAGAGGGATAGACTCTAATGAGTGTTTTTTCATGAGGTGGGAGTCTTTTCTTTCATCCTCCCTGGCTGGGATCAAAATGAAGATTGTGAGGCCTATTTGAGAAACTTGAGGTCATAGGAGTCTGAGCACTGCGACCAAATGTGCTTACTTTAAGCACCTAAACATTCATAAAATGATACAAATGGTTTTAATCTGATCTGAAGTCATTTTGTGAATGATTATATCTGCCTCCCACATTTCTGATCTCTTTATAAAATGATTTGTCAATTCATTTCACGAACAAATCACCCAAACAGATATGCAAAAGTTTATTGAAAGATCAAAGGCAACATTTCAACATGAGAACTTGTAAGCTGACATGAAGATGAAAATCAGAGACTGCAGTTGTTGCGTAATCCTTGTTGGTTAGATCCCTGCAGACTGAGATGTTTCATCACAGAAAAAAAACATCTGCTTCACCTCAATACTCTTCCCTCTGCCTCACATCTCTTGCATCCCTAACATAGTTTTTATTTTACGTAGGCATGGATATAGCATCTGCCTGCCTCTCAGTAAACTGATTTTGTGATTACAGCTGTACTGCGCTGGCGTCCATGGCTGCGGCTCTGACCTTCTCCTCATTGTTTGGAGGATTAATCTGCCAGCAGGTCGTGTCTCTGCCTTCCCTTTTGCTCTGTCTACATGGTGTTAACGATGCGTCAGCCCGGGCAGCGCTGTCACCGTTTACTTGAGGCTGTATAGCGATGATTCACATGAGTGAGCCATTAGGAAATGGATGTTTTCATGACCCTGTGAGGAGGAGAGCGAGTGGGTTGAAAGTGCAGGCTTCACTGAAAGGCAAGGCGCTCTAATGTGTGTGAGGCAGAAACACTTTAAAGATCCATCTTCTTCCTTATCTTTTAGATTCATTAAAAGTCTTTAAAAAGTGTATGCCTTTAGCAAGTAAAAATGTAAGCCATTATAGTAAAAAATAAACCAATTCAACAAGAGCTGTAAGGAAGGCATTGACACTTTTTTTCAGTGAAAAACCCTCAGACGAGGATTCAATCCGTCATCTCGTGTCTGGACACCCCTGTTAGGCATTCAGCCTGTTAAAAGCTCTGTGAAAACATGAGAAACACTTAGTCCTTGAGAGGAAGGAGCTGTTGTTTACAAAATGCCTGAGCTTTCACGGATACTGCATGCTTTCTTCCCTCAGACTCAGAGAAGGCTTTGGGGAAAAAAGGTCCAAGAAGCTAAGAGCACATTTCTCTGATCTTCTCAATTTAAATGCTTAAAAGGGTGTCGTTAGCTCGATGTGCTTAATTCATTACATCCTCCCCTTTATGTTTGACTTTACCAGCATCTTCTAGGTCCTTCTCCTGCTGGGCAGACAGCCACACTGCCTACACATCTACAGTCAGGGCCACATCTCGGGGCGGGGATCCTTCCCACCAGGAGCTGAGGTTTGACCCATCACACACTTGTGGAGAAGCAGCGGGGCTGAGGAGTTTATAGAAGTCCACATGGGAGCTGCCTGCGGAGAAATTACCCCTCCCACACATCCTCTGTGCTTTGTACACACTGCCTATCTCTTCTCCCTCTTGCTCTGTCCTGCACTGTAAAGGCGTGGCCCCCCTTGCCCTCAGGGACCCATTTGCCTCCTATAAAGCCTTTTGCTATGGAAATAGTGTGTAATTTCAGGGCCCGTTAACGGTGGGAGTGCAGGCATGCATATAGAGCTCTTCTGCTATCATCACACTGGAGCAGAAGAGCACCCAGGGCAAAATCTCATATTCGTTGCTCCTTTTCCAGTCTGTGCCGCTGAAACATGACATGCATCACCTGGTGCAGGCTGAATAAGGGATGGACAGAGAGGGGAAGTGGGCAGCTGGGGAAGGGAGATGAGAGGTGGATGGAGTGAGGGTGAAAATCAGGGAGGAGGCAGCAGCTTTGTAAGTCAACTAAACGACCCATTTTAAGTTATGAGTAGCAAAAAGTCGTCAATGTGTGTTTTTTTTTACCATGTTGAATACAAGTTTCTAATCATATCAAAAGGGTACTAAATGCTCAAGCCATAGCATCAGCAACAGTAAAAGAAAGCTATGAGAACAGAAAATCTCCTGAATCCCATTAAATTCAATAAGTTCGACTTTGCTAGAGTTTATGAATAGTGTCATTTTCCCCTTTTGTTATTGTTATGAAACAAAGACAGTAGAAAATGTTGGTGTTGACCATAGACTGTATAAAATATTGACGTAGTATCCGTTACGTCACCCATCTGTTTCTGAGGCTCTGTTTTGAAGCCAGGCGGCGGCGGCAGCCATATTGCTGCTGTCAAGCAATTGTGAGGTAAAGAGGCGGGCTTTGAGCCTCCTAGCCAACAGCTACAGTGTTCCCACCTGTCGATCAAGTCAGCTGTTCCTCTCATTGGAAGACTGGTAATCTCAATATCTTTGAAATTGCCACGTTAGAAAAAACTTCACCCGTGTATATTGTGTGCCGATCGAGAAATGAGCTATCAAGACCAGTAACGTCATAACGAAATTATGACAATAAATGTTCGTGGACGACTCATTTTTTCATGATGAAAACGAGACTATGACGAGCTAAAGTGCATCACTTATAATAAAAACGCTGTGCGTCTAATCTTTAAAGATAGAAGTAATGCATTCCTGTGACAGGTGCAGTGTTAGCTTGGTCACTACCTGCAGCAGGTGTGCTGTGTGAACCAGCTCTCCCCACCTCCATGCCAAGACACAACTGGGGGACGTCTGTTTAATATTTAATGTTTGCCGTTTTTGCCGCTATCACCGTAAAAAGCTCCCATCTACAGATTGATTTAATCCAGTTTGGTGAATCATCAGACACATTTAGTAAGTTTTGATCAACTCAAACATGCAGATGCATTTCAGAGTGTCATGAACTGACTGACTGTCCTGAACTGACTGACTGTCCAGTGCCTCTGTCGCTGCGAGGAGCATTCGTACTCGTAAATGTGCAATACAGTCCTTTCATGGTATTTTTCTGTGAATCAAGAGAATGAAAATACAGTCACAGTGGTAACATCAAGAATGTTTTCTTTTTACTTTTTAGTAGGGACAGGCTGAACTATTTAAGTTATGATATTACACAAGCAAAAGTGTTAAAGGAGTGAAATGTTGAAAATTTTAACACTTGGTACAACTCTGATACCAATATCTGATCAACTACATGAATTATTTAAAGAGTGAAGATGTTTCGGCAAAAATCAACGACTAAAATGTTTTGAGTTTTCGTCGACTAAAACTAGACTAAAACTATAAAGGGCTGAAAAGGCTAAAACTAGACTGAAATTAACTGGCATTTTCGTCTAAAGAATAAGACTAAGACTAAATCTAAAATAGCAGCTAAATTAACACTGATCCAGACTACACTCATCTTTTGTACCAGGCTGTAAACATGTTTATTTCTGCTGTAAAGATCATCGTTTTTGAATTGGTGTGTATGTGGTTTCTGGTACTTCCGGAGCTAGCCTCAAGTGGATCCTTCCTCAAGGTTGCTGCTTGGTGGTGACAAACACTGACTGCTAACTCCAACAGCAAGGATGCTAACATGGTGGTTGGCTTGTTAAGTTAAACATAGAATGTTTTTTGAAACCGCCTGCTACATACTACCTACAAATGTAGTATGCAGTAACTACTGCATACTGTATACATACTGTTTGAAGGAGATATGTAGTATGGCTGTTCTGTTGGATCTGTGTTGCAGTACACTGGGTCAGACGTCACTGGAAGTAAACAACGACCAAGCTCATAGCGAAACTGCTTCTTTGGCATTCACTTAATATTTCAAAAAGTTAAGAAGTGGTTTATATGGAAATTAATAGTTTTCACAGCACATAAACACAGAGTGCCCTCATCATATACAGAAAACTTAAGAAGCAGAACATTAGTGCTGTGCATTGTGGGACCAGTATGTGAGGGAGACTGGTCTGCTACATACTGAGACATTTTCTTAAATCAGTACGACATCCGGGTAGTTTTGGCATAGGCCTACTGCAGATTTCACTCTTGTTCACATACTGCATACTCCATACTGAATTATGGCCAAATCAGTACCCACTGCTAGTATAGTAGGCAGTTTTGAAAACAGCCATAGAGTTTAATCTGTGGTGTTAGGATGAAGAAGAAGAAAACTGTTTGAAAAAGATGCATTGATGTAGGTTTGTAAGAGTCATGAGCTGAAAGCAAGCTACGTCTGTTGCGTGCGGTGTGCTGAAATTAGCTACAGTTGGCAGACAGCCTCTAGCTAGCATGTGTTATGTATTTCTGTAATCAAACACATTTACTCATGCTAGTACCAACATTTTTGCACACAGTTTGAATAGCAGGTAAAAACAAAGCTGCTATTTGGTGGTGTATTTAAATCTAGTTTTTCTGTGGAAGTATTTTGTTGTGAATGGTTTGCCATCAAAAATTGTTAGCACCTGCTAGAATCACTGTAGCTCCCCCAAACACAATTTTGATGTCAATGATGCTGCATTGAGTGTGTCACAGAGAGGAAGAGAGGTTTGCAAGAAGAAGAGGTTGGAATCCTGTAAGAGAAAAATGGACACGGCACACCAAGATGAGAAGGGGATGGTAGAAGGGAATCTGAGGAGAGGGATAGATGAATCAATATTTATACCGCGAGGCGAGACAATTCTGGAGCAGTAATTAAATTGGTGTGTCATATTTCGTTCCATTACTGGGTTGAGCATGCATGCAAATGATCCAAAAAGGCCTCCTTTTCAAGTGGATTTCATTTCTTTTATGACAGTGAGTAGAATGGAGCCAGGCAGAGGAAAATAAAATACTACTTCAGTATTCATAAGCTTATTGTTGGGAACTTGGGGACCATTCAGCTGCAATTCATGAGGGGAGGGATGGGGGGCTGTGATACAAATCCCTCTTGGAGGCAGTCTGCTCTGCTCAAAACCTTTTTACACTCAAACTAGGTGCAGGGGTGGGTAAGCAAATCAATCTCATTTGAATAATGATTAGTGAAATGAGGCAACGCTGTAGCTGATTGGAAACACGCTCTGATTCCCAACATCGCCTCCCCTCCGCCCCTCTCTGGAGTCAAGGAGAATGAATAAAACATAAAAAAGTAAATGTTACACTGGCACGCTACCTTCGCAGACATTTTGGGTCAGAAGCAGCCTCCTTCCAACATTCAGCTGCTACACATCCCCTGTCATCCACTAATATGATCATTTAGGATTTAAATTACTGCACTTTTATTATATCTGTTAGCAACGGGAGGTTGGATGGATGACTTCAGAGGGTGACCGCCCCTCTTTAAATTCTGTTACCAGTGTTTACAGTAAGTATTAGTTTTAGGTGCTGCCTTCCTATTACAGTACCCTGCACTCCTGACAAATGGAATTTGGGATGGAACAACAAAACACAGCTGTGCTCTGTGTAGCCAATTAAAAGTTTCCCTTCCACCTCAGCATTGCCTGGTCCTTTTCAGTCTCCAGTCTGCTGTGCAAGAAAAAGGATCAAAAGATAGAGGAGAGCATCCAAAGCATAGCTTCACTGATTTTTTTTTAGCTCCACTTGCCACACTGTACCTTATTTTATTTTTTCTCTCACCCAACACAGTCGATTTCCTGTGAGGAAAAATGACCCTGACCTGGGGAGTGCACACAGAGACACTAAATGGTGAGGGATAGAGAGCCCTTTGGAGCGGTGCCATGTTCACAGCACAGGTTCTACCAGTGGCATCTGAAGTGCTGCCAATGGGAAACTCGACATTAGTGTCTACAGCGCGGGAAAGAACAACAGCTGCTTATGTTGTGTGTGTTCCTGTGCCAGCACCCATAGGGAAAAAGGTTGTCAGATATGATGTGGGTTACTGAAAGTTCCTGGAATTTTTGTGTTTATGTTTGCTCCCACATGCACCTATTGACTACTGGTTGCAGAAAATAACAGCAGTGGTGGATGCTGTAGGAACTACAATGCACTGCAGAAATACTGCGCTACAAGTACATGTGCTGCACTCAAAACCATGCTGGAGTGTAAGTGCATGTAGCTGCCAATCAGGTGCAAAAGCAAAGAAAACCCAAGCAACATTTCCAAGTTAAAGCCACATGTGAGAGGATTATATGGCTCATATATTGATGCATCCTAGTACATAAACTGATTTTATGTCTGTATCAAAATTGTAAGTGACTGTGGATGAAATGTTCAAATTAATGTACAGTAAGCTATTATCATAGACTGTATAAATAATGGACGTAGTACCCGTGAGAACTTCCATTTGAGCCTCCTTACCAACAGCTACAGTGTTCCCACCTGTCAATCAAGTCAGCTGTGCCTCTCATAATAGAAAACTCCTAATCTTAATATCTTTGAAATTGCTGCGTTATGAAAAAATTCACCCCCCGTACAGTGGTTGCCGATTGGGAAATGAGCTATCCAGACAACACTTGTTTTTTGTACCAGGCTCTAAACATGTTTATTTCTGCTGTAAAGATCGTCTTTTTTGAATGGGTGTATATGTGGTTTCCGGTACTTCCGGAGCCAGCCTCAAGCGGACACTCGATGAACTACAGCTTTTAACACTTCTGCATTGACTTCAATTCTCATGGCTGGAAGTTGCCGCTTGGTCATTACGTGATAATAACACCTCCAGGGTTTTGAAGATCTCTAATTGGGTCGATTATGTAAAAGAGAAATCATTTGATTGTATTGTGATTACATTTTGAAAAAATGTATTGATTGAAATAGGATTGCATTTTTTCTGCTTAAAATTTCATTATTCTCCTTCAAAAACTGCACCACACTGAAAATGAACATTTCCTTGGATGGTGGAACAAAACAAACAGGATTGTCGAAAATGTAAATGAGTCATTCTCTGTTGACGTTTTTGTTTCGAATTAACCAGTCTTTTGACACAGCAACAGCCCATAATGTGTACGCTTGGTATTTTAGGCTATTAAATGTCTGTCTTTTTGAATTTTGTCAATTCCTGTGTCACCCAACTCTATGTGTATTTTTTTTTTCCTTTTATCTATTTTCTCTTCTTTTGTGCCCCAGTGTAAGCTGGCCCTGATGCACTTCAGGACATCACATTTAGGTGGGGTACGCACAACAAGAATTGGACCAACCCCCCCCCAACAAAAGTAAAGTTAAACCCAGTTTTTTTTCCTGTGGTGTAAAGCTTGTTTGGAGTGATTTTGCTAATGTTATACTGTACATGGAAGAGCATCATGTCTCTATTATGATCTGATATTGTGTTGTGTGGAACCTCACAGTTTTGAGTGTGTACACTGTCTCATATTGTAAAAAAGATTCTGTTGGTCATATCATTGATCTGTTCACACTGTAGGAATGAAACTGTTAAATCTGTTACTATTTGTGTATGTGTGGGGTCCCTCTCGTTTCCTACATCTGTCGAGATTATAAAAATCTTTCAGTGTGGGCCAGACTTCCTGCTCTGCATTGATATGATCAGACATGCTCCTTAAATCAGGCCGGTTCAGAGCTTGGCTGATGACAGTTGCTTATTCATATATATGACGTCTACTATACTGAAATGACACACTTGAGGGTCACAACTTATAACTCAGAAACAAATATTAAAAAGGTGTCTCTACCTAAAGCAGTTGAGGAATATGTATCCTATTTCCCTTTATCCCTGGATGTTGTGGCATACAATAGACAGATTGTAGTATCCCAAATTTCATTGTAAGAGTATATTTGAAAAGATTTGACATGTAATACATTCAGGCTTTCAAATAGTTGGTATGTGATAAAATATGCAATCTAGTAATTGATCTGTAGATGAATTAATAACAGAGGTAAGGTGCAGTTGTATAGACAATGCAATAAATAACTTAAGTTCAAAAAGCTTTTAGTTCCTTCAGGAAGAAGGAGGCGATGTTTTTTCTGCACAGGAAGGTGACGGACGGACCCCAAGACAGACCCCCACTGATTAGCATAAACTGGTTGTAGTGGGAGCCATTAGCACCCTGTAAAACGGAAGAAAAATACAAGTTATTTAAGTCTGCTTTGTGCTGATGGGCTGTGAAATAATCACTCTGCTGGTGTTGACAAGCTGATAAAACTTCATGCATGACTTCTTGCTTTGTCAGGAGCGGCCAGCCGGAAGAATGACATATCTACTCATTATTGTGGAGAGCATATGGGAGACTGCACAGCTGTCAGATGCAGGGGCCGGTGCTGTGTGGCCCTCGGCGAGACCCTCTGCTGTTCACTGGGCCGCAGCTGAGGGTGAGCGGAAAGCACAGCACTCACTGTGGAAATAGGTGCAGCATTAACATGAAAAGTTTTATTTCCACACATGAAAATCTTTTGAATCCATCATGCCAAGGAGAGATATGTAATTATTTAAATGTCTGTGTAAAATGCCTTTTTTAAGTGGTTATAGAGTGCAGCAGCATCATTAAAGTCATGGCAGAATGTCACTCATATAAGTATAAAAGAGCTCATCATTTGATGGCATGCATTGATTTTAAAGAATGGAAAGAGAAACACGTGATCTCAAGGAAGCAAGAACCGTCCAGACTCATTATTTCATGCAGTATACCATAGCTGAAAAAAAGTCCAACAATGATCACCCTAAAATTAGCTGTTTTTATGCATGTTTCTGCAAACCAACTCTAGATGGCAATGTAGACCCAGTGGACTCCCCCCCCTGTGTGTATGCATGTGTGTGTGAATGTGTGCATGCAGGCACGTCTGTGCCTGCATCTGTGTTTATGCCTCCCAGATTCAATTATTCATCATTTCCAGTGCAAATATGGTTTGGCTTTTCTATGTCTCTTCTTTTTCTCCCAGTTTTGTTTATTATTTATTATGCTGAGGCTCACAATGTTTGGGTAGAATAGAGCGCCGGGATAGCAATAATGTCACTGCGTGGGTGTCATAATTATGTTCTGATACAAACACACAGGAGAAGGTATTGGCCGTGTGTTGCAGTACCCAGACACATTTGTTTGCCTTGTGTCTCGGCACTGATAGCCCCAGTCTGCACACTGCATTATTTCACCGAAACACAGACATGATTCTCAAATACTGTATCTGCCTCTGCCCTGGCATGGGTATCAGTCAGTGTATATCATCCAGTGTGTTCCCAGAGGCCACCATGGGAGCCATTCATTCCGCTTCCTCCATTCATGTTTTGTCTTTTGTCTGAGGGAGATTTCCCTTTCAAAGGATTATTCGTAATGACATATTGACTCTGGAAAGCGACTTTCTATCTATGTTAAATTCATGAGTCACTCAGCACCCATGGTAAATACGTTTATCGATCATGGCAGCCCACCATGGATCTTCAGGGCACAGGCGGCAATTTATGATGCTTTCCAAATGTGTCATGAAGAATGCATCTCTCTGTTAGGAATATGATTAAGAATTTTTTGGGGGCGATATTCACAAACATAATGAGAGGAAACTTGCAAAGAGCTCTGAAGATTGCCTACAAAGAATTTGAGGTGTGTAGGAGTGATTTAGGACCAATCTCAGAGTTATTCGGAGCAGGAATTCATCAAACTGAAGAGTTTTTTTCTTCCTTTTCAGTCTCTGTCACTGTTTGATCAAGAAACTGCAGCATGCCTCAACTTGAATCCATTATAACACCATTTAGTACATTGAGTTGTGGTTTTGGGATTCCCTCACAAAGGAAATCCTATTACATAAAAAATGTAGCTACATCTAGTATTGGGAATGTAGAGAGAATGGCTCACCCCAATAGTTAAAAGCTTGTAAATGAAGGAGGTTATTGATGATCTGAATGTGTCCCATTAGTGACCCCAATAACACAGCAGCAGGGATGTTCCATGTAACCATTAAAACTAATTTGTCGGGTTAAACTGAGCTGGAATGACATTCATGACTAGATGGGATTGCTACAGCAACAACACAACTCAAATTCATCTTTTATGACATCTCTTACTCGTGCTTGTTCAGAGTTTTGAGTACTTTCCTCTCGTCTCTCTCTTCCACAGACATTGTGCTTAAAAAGTTCCAAAGCTCAATGAGAAACCTTAGCTGCAATCATCAGAGCTAAGAGGCTTTGTATTCGCTTCTAGTCATGCTTGCTTGTATTTAACCTTATTTTTAGGGTGAAATTCCTTCCATCTTGCTGGAACTTCTAACCGACTGATTTAAGAGTTTTTGGTTGAAATATAATTAAAGCTCCTTATTCTGTGAAAAGGTAGTCATTAGAAGGACTGAGACAGACGCTGTCCCAGATGTCACCTCTATTAGTAAAATGTCTCACAATTGGGCCATTGAGGTATCTTTTTATTTCATATTGTAATGTCCTGCAGGCTTCCAGAAGCTGAGGCTCTTCTTTGTTTTTAACTCAATTCCTCTGATTTCATTTTTCTTTTCAGCTGTTTTATTATTGTGAATCTAACACTGGCAACGTTGCTTGAGTTGTCTAAAACTTTGGATGTATTTGAGAGATAACAAATCACCTTTGCTTCATCAAACTTGGTATCAAAACCTTGCCACATGTCTTCCAGAGATATGCTAGCGGCAGCGATTACAGGCTGGTTATTCCAGCAAAGAAGATGCTAACATTTTGAAGATACTGTGTTGCCACAGATGGAGGATAACGAGGAGGATGAAGGGGAATGTATACTGTAAGTAAGCAACACAAGATGAAGCTGCTGTCGTGTGCTGTGTGCCTCAAGCTAATGTTAGCTGCTATTAACAAGCAGCTGTTAGCTCACAATAGCTGTAGTGTTCCCTGATATGTAAAATGAATCTGCTTTGTGATAAAATGTTTAAACTATTCACTTTTCATGGTGACAGTGATTTAGATGCTCTTCACTATTGTTGTGTATTTTTTTTTATACATAATTTAAACGTAGTTTCATTCCTTGGTTTTTAACCTAGCATGAGGGTTTTGTGCTCTTTGTCTTTGTGTGTCTTTGTCCTTAATATGTGTTTATTATGGGTTTTTATGAAGCGGCAACCTCCGCCGGTGAGAATTAAGGCCCATGCAGAAGTGTTAGAAAATGCAGTTCCTCGAGTGTCCACTTGAGACTGGCTGTGGAAGTACCAGAAACTACATACACCCCCATTCAAAAAAGACGATCTTTGCAGCAGAAATAAACATGTTTACAGCCTGGTTCCAAAAACGTCTTGAGTCTGAATAGCTTATTTCTCACTTCAGAGATATTAAGATTATGAGTTTTGCCCATTTAAGGACATAACTGACTTGATTGAACACTGTAGCTGTTGGCGAGGAGGCTCAAAGCCCGCCTCTTTACCTCACACTGGCTCGACAGCAGTTAGGTTGAGTTCAACATTTCCAATATGGCTCCCGCTAACGACTCGCTTCAATACAGCGCTTCAAAAACAGATGGGTGATGTCACGGATACTACGTCCATTTATTATACAGTCTATGTTTTTTATTTATTTCACAGAGTTCTTAAATGTTATTCTCATTTCATGTACTCTGCTCTGAAAGTGCTAAGTAGATGAAGTTGACTGGATTGTATGAGTACTTGCATTTGTAACAATTTGACGTGTTGAAATTCATAACTTCTCCCTTGTTACAATTCACCTCCCTGGGGCTTCTCCCCAATATGTGCCTTCCCCTTATTTACGTCCTCTTATAGTGAGGTTGTAGACACGTCTGCCCTCTGAGGAACAACACTTTGCAGGAGCTCTGGCTCTGACTCCACTTTGAATAAGCTGTGTCTGTGAATGTGACCTCTCTGATTTAAATGGTTACAAAAGAGTGCACATTTTTTCATCTGTGTTTGTCTAATTAATTCACTGGTTCAGACTGGTCCCAATATTTACTTGGCTTATTTTATACTTTGTGAATGTTGACATTCACAACAGCCAGGTCAAACCTTCCTTTTCTGTTCCATTTGGATTGAGACCTTCTCTGAAGCGAAGCTTGCTCTGCAGTGCTATAAATAAGAGAAATATCTGTCTTGTAAAGTTTTAGTGGGGTTTCAAAGAACTCTGTGGGTAACATAAAATACTTTTTGGGGATCTGTCCTTATGTCACTTAAAAAACAGAGTTGTCTCTGTATATAGAAACAGCCACATGCTGTATGTAGACACGTACACATGCGGTAAAGCCGAGTCGTCTGCTTAAACTTCTGACGAGATAAGGTGTTGAAGGTGCTAATCTGCCAACACAAGGCATACCAAAGCAGACCCATCGCCTGCTTTTTCCTCATAGGTTCTGCAACTCTCCACTTTCTGGCAGCCAGATACATGACCCATCCCGAGCCTTTGGGCAGAGAGAGGCAGAGATGATGGCAACCAGCCAAGGAAATGTAAGTCCTCACTTTTTTTTGGTCATGGTTGGCGTCGCTACATGGCGGCTGAAGATAAGATGGGAGCCAGGAATTTTACTTCAGACTGAAAGAGGGAGGGATCGAGGGAGAGATAGACTAGAGAGGCTGAAGTAAAGGAAAGGAAGAGGAGGAGACTGAGGAAGATAAAGGAAGAAAGAGAGACAGATGGAGGAAAAGAGAGCATGCAGAAACAGCAAAACAAGTAGAGAGAGATGGATTTATGGGGGGGGATAAAGCAGAGGGATGGGACTGTTGGGATGCAGAAAGAGGCAGAGTTAGAAAGAGGGGAGAGAAAAAGGCAGACACACAGAGCATGTTTAAGCTGGCGGCTCTGTGGGAAGACAGAGGATTTTGTTGAAAGACACGATTCTCATATGTTCAGATCTACTGTTATTTTTGACTTAAATCAAGTTTCCCACATTTCCCACAAGTAATTTACACTTGGGGTTAGAAAAGATAGTATCATTTTCACAACAGAATAAGAACTAGGGATCTGCAGTTTTCAATCATCAGTCTAGAATAGCCTGAGTTGACTCATATTTTGTCTGTTATGTATCTGCACTTTTGTTTTGAAGCATCATCGTACACAGAGCATGTACGTGTACGGGTAACAGCATGGCAGGCTGTCATCTGGAGGAACATAATCTTTCAGTTTCAAGGTTTTCTGGTAATATGTTTCTCTCCCAGGTTGAGTTGTTTTTTTCTGTGCTTTATGATGAATTTGACTTGACTTAACTTGTCACACCGCTTCTGCAGCTCATTTAGACTTATCTCATGACGATGCACGAGTCGTATCTTCCAATCTAACATGCAATTTAAATCAAACATTTGGCTAGGACAACATCACCTGTCTCTCTATTAGTAACTAACAAAAGTCTTTGTAAGCATCCTCTATAACCAATAGAGGAGTTACATGCCAGTTGTTAAAATGGTTAAAACGTGAAGTTTGTTTCATGAAGTCTGTCTATGATGGTTTTCTTAAGCCGATGAACAGACGTTAGGAGGGGCTGCAAGCTGAGCTGCTGGTGGCTGTTTTGTTAGTGTAAGACCTGTTTTTAGTACAGAAATCACTTAGTAGTCATTGTTCAAATAATTTAATGACAGACATGACATTTATAAACTGTAAAAACTACAAGTAAAGCATATTAATGTCAAATATCAGTCTTGCTTTTGGAGGGAATTCCTTTTTGCAGTCGTAGCTTACAATATCTGATAACAGTCACCACATTTATGACCTGTAAAAAATAGAATAAAGTTCTTTCCATTCTTAATATGTGTTTTTGTGAAACTCAGATGTTTAGCTGATGTCTGGAGGGGCTGTGAGCTGAGCTGCTGCTAGCTTGTTTGGTTGCCCAGAGGAGAACTAACCACAAACAATCACGGTGATTATAACCAGTAAAAACAGAATAAAGCAGTTTTATGTCAAAAATCAATGCTTCCTTTAAGCTCTTCTTCAGCTGACACTGATTGCCTGATGGGGCTACAAGCTGAGCTGCTGCTAGCTTGTTTGTCTGTGTTCAGCTTGTTTTTGGAAGGAATTACGTCCGTATTCATAGTTCAAAGTATATGACAACAGACATCAGATTTATGACCTTTAAAAATCAGAATATGTCACTTTTGCATTCTTAATAGATATTTTTGTGTAACTTAGATATTAAGCTGATGTCTGGAGGGGCTGTGAGCTGAACTGTTGCTAGCTTTTATGTTAAGGTTTTGTTTGTATTTGCCCAGAGGAGAACTATTCACAAACAGTTACGCTGATTATAACCAGTAAGAACAGAATGAAGCAGTATATAAATCAATAGTTCCTTTAAGCTCATCTTCAGTCGACACTGCCTGAAGGGGATACAAGCTGAGCTGCTGCTAGATTGTTTGTCTGTTTAATTTGTCTTTAGGTCAGGAAATCCATTGGTATTAAACTTGTCTAATGTTTTTTACCAAGAGAAAAAGTCTCCTCGGACAGACATGAAAAATATAATTTGTAAAAAACAAATAAACAACAATTTAATGTTAAAAATCAGTATTTATCTTCCACTTTCTGCTACCGGGGCTGCCAGCTGAGCTACTGCAACCCTTAGCTAATTTGCTGATCTGCTGTTCTTCATGCTTTAAATTTATATTGTAAAAAGGTGCTGACATGTTTTGATCAACTAATAAAGTGGTTGGCAAAGCTGTTGTTGCAGAAATCTCATATAGATATGTGAACATGTTAGACAAATGTTGGGTTTTTGAATGTCAGGATTTTCTTGTGGTTCTAAGATTAATAGTAAAAAATGGAATAGGAAAGTTGAAGCTTCATACTGAACAGCCAGATGTTATTGCACTCTCAGAATTCTTTGACGGAAGCCTTCGTTAGCTGACATTAATCCATGTCTAATGCTGAAAATGACCGACTGTCTTTCATACATGGGTGCACAATACTCCCTTGCGATAAAATGTTAACACAAAAATCTTTCAAGGAAACTAATAATAGACTGTGTTTACTAACACCTCATGCCTTTTGAATGGCAGCACACAAAACAAATTAGGAGAGAGTTGAAGAAAAGGTTGCATTGCTGAGTCATTCCCTGCAAAGGAGCAATTGGGACAGAAAATTTCAATGAGAATTAGATTCAAGATCTTTTCACGGAAGCTCCCAGCGAGGCTCTCTTGATAGGAGAGTTCACTTTGAATCATGCTCATTAAAAAATCTCGCTCACAAAAATTCAAGAATTTACTAGAAGTTTTTTTTCTGCCCTGGAAATCTCAGCCTTGAGCTTAAAATAACACAATTCCATAGTGAAAGTATTGGAGCCTTGGAGGTGGGAGGAATACAAAGAGTGGAACTGCTGTATTGTGGTTTGAAATATGTCATCTCACTGTCCTCTGAGAGTTGAGCCTGTATTAGTGAACAGTGAGAGCTGTCTGCCATAGACAGAAACAAAAGAATAGAGTCTGTTCCCTCTTGTTATCACATTTAATGGAGCAGGTGTAGTCTGCACATCAATGTGACAATGCAGACTAGAGTTTCAGCACTCTAGTTTTGATGTTTTTGGATGAAAGTTTTTTTTTCCAAAACCCTGTATGAACTTTCAGGGTCAAACGAATAACACATGAATTCTTGAAATGAGTCTTATCTCATTTAAGAAGGATCCTGCAGGGGAAAGACAGATGCAACCCTTCACACCTTCTGTTCTTTGTGTGTGCAAAGTAACAGAACTGATTCTTGTAAAGACAACCAGAGAGTGAGAACACCCTTGGTAATATTTTGCAATTCCTCTGGTGCTCATCAGTGTACCCTGAGACTGCAGTATTGCTGCTGACATCCCTTACTGAATCTGTGACATGTGTTACAGTGTTGACAGGAAATGTCATTAGCTCCCATCTATCCTCTGTGGGGGTCCGGCTTCTCTGGTATGCCTGTAGAAGCCACAGTGGGAACACTGCAGGGAAACAAAATGTGTGGAAGATATGTTTTCTGCTTTTTCTCCCAGCAGGATGGATTTAACATGACCTTTGTGTGTGAAGTGGAGTCATTTCACAGCTGAACACTAGTGTTTGTGGTTTATCTGTCCTCTGCAGCTTGATCAATCTATACTTGTGTCTTTATCCTTCATTTGCACCATATAATTTAGCATTTTGTCTCATTGATGTCAGCCATCCAAGGCAATAAGAATCAAAATAATCAGCTAATGCAATCAAGCCCACTCATTGAAATCGACTGCTATCCGATGAAGCTGATTTTAATCTGGTCTGTCAACAACAAATGACCTTACCTCCTCAGCCCTTCGTGTTACAAATAAACAGGAACTGTTCCGAGCTGTAGTATCACAATGTCCTCTTCTTGCATGTACCTTAAACCGTGCTCTCACCTCTGATTGGCTGCAAGTAGTCAAACAATTTAGTTCTACTGTGTTTTCCCCTGAATTGATAAATGCCTTACAATCCGGAGTACAAGTCACACCAATATGAGACGCAATCAGTTTTTGGAGATGTAGATGAAAATGGTTTTAAACTGCCTTCCTGTTTGAAGACTTCTTTTAATAAAGTACACAATGTGCAGTTTCATTACAAACTGTGATGCTCTTTCTAATACCATCTATTTCCACCATCCTGCTAGCCACTAGTACAGTATAGCGTTTGTTGGTTTACGTAAGCGCTAGCTCGTGGGACGGACCTGCTGCCCATCAATGATTCACTAAGACTCACGTCACCGGCTTCCTCTGTTCACGAATTGTCTCAAAAGAGTCTTTCCAGCACGCCACAAGATTTATTTACAAAACAGTGTCCCTCTGTTGTCTTTAAATGCATGAGTACGAGTTAATGAAGGAGAAAGATGGTATAAAGTGGTGCTGCTAAACTCAGCTTCCACGCTATGTATCCAGAATGCTTTGGCAGCAAAGTGGTGGCTTGCTTCTTCAAGCGGCATCTATAGGGTGCAGTGTCTACTAACAACGTTTTTTGTGCTGGCTGCCCCCATTTTCTATTTGAACAAAGTGTTATTCAGGGTTTCCGGCGCTCAGCGTCCTCAGCGCAAAAACGCCCTGAGCGTCAGCTAGTTTTTCTTGCAGTGCTCTAAGTTAAAAACAGTTCCACTTTTGGAACACCACAGTGCTTGTCAATGTCACTTCTTGATCACTAACCAATCAGAATCAAAAAGGGTTGGGACTTCTGATATCAACTTTGCCAACAACAATGGCAGTGGTCTGCACTTAGTAGAAACAATTGCTTTTTCAAGGTACAATCTCAAAGTTTAGAGCTGCTGCTAATGCTTTGACACAATTTCCATCAATAGTTTTTAGAGTTTCTTGATGAAATGTCATTGAATGAAAGCAAGTATGAAGAATACAGAGCATTTCAAAACAGACCCAACACCTACAACAATAGAGGAGCCTCTCATTGCATTTTGTACTAGTTTATTTGCTGTGCCAGGGTCTAGGATGGAGGACTTTTTATATGACAAAAAGTCATTAAAAGTGCATCTTACACACCAAATGTCACAGTAAGCTTCTGACTTAAATAAGTAACCATTGAAATAAGGATGCAGCCAAAGTGTGAGCCCATGTGCAGAGGCTATAGCACACGTTGCAGCAGTCGTTGGTTTGACTCCCGTCTTGACCTTTTGCTGTGTCTTCCAGTATTTTCTGTTATCTTCAGCTGTCTCATCTAATAAAGACAAACATGCCTGAAAAAAAGGGCATATGAAAAGTTAAGATTCAGTTTGACAAACACATGAAACTTTTATTTCTTTTGTATTTGTGACAATATGATAAGCAGAATAATGTCCCTTTATGTGCCTGTAACCAGGTGTTGGATGGATCCAGCCTCCACATCATCCATTAATCCCTGATAATGCCCCTCATCAAGCATCACCCCTCACATAAAGAAAGTTTGGTAGTGGAGGAATCTCACGTTCACACATTAATGCATTGTTCATTTAGTATGTCATTTATCATTAACTGCTCAACAGTCAGGTGTTGTGCTGCTGAGTTTTTGTAGATGTCAGTGTGGACAAGCACAGATTTATGGTTTAATAACATCCTGAGGCGAGAGGAAGCTTCACTTGAAAGCTTAAATGACAGGTTTGTCATCTCAGAGCCTATCCCTCCCTCCCCACCTGTCTATCACACCTCCATCATCCTTATTGCTTTGATGGGTGTAATTGTTGGAAAGGTATACTGCATCATTTGCAGTCATAATCATACCTAATGTGATTAAAAAGATGACAATGTTACACACCTATGTGGTTAGAAGAATTGTAATGTCTAATAAATTCAGAATCATGAGTGTAATTCAATTTAAGCACATAACAGATACTTTAATTGATCACTGGCTATGATTTCATACACACAATGATGACTATTATCAACACTGCTAGGAAAGCAATAGTCTAATTAAGCTGTTAACATAATCCTCTATGCTGACAGCTCCCTATAATAATCCTGCACATGTGAGTGAAGTGCGTATCTTGAGAGACAGCTGGAGGAACTGGAGCGAGTTTTGTCAAAAGAACAGGAGGAAAAAAAGGTCTCTGATCCAGCTACTATCAAATTATACCCAAAAATAATTACAGCAAAGGCTCTGCAGAGGCACAGAAGCTCTTTAATTCCTGTGGTTTTCCAACAGAGCAGCTCTGACATTGTGTGTTCCTCCCTTTACACTTTTTAAAATAGCACCAGCGTGGCACTAACACTCCTTTAAAATCTGCATCAAAGACAAGTTTGGCAACATCTGTAATGTAACCCACATGACTTTTACGTCTAGGCACAACAACTATCTTGGTCATGAATAGGTTTACTGCAGGTAGGTAACAGCAGCACTGCTGTAAACACCACCTCTGTGAAGATTACAGTTCTTTTGTAGCGGCTGTTAGAGAGGTGTGATAACTCAAGTAGAAATAATGTGCTGATGCAATTAACTCTGTTTTAATTTTCTGGTGTTGTGTTTCTGCCTCCAGTAGAAATTGTTCTGAGGGCAAAAAACCCCCCACCACCACCACTGTGTTTTTCATCACATGTAAATTAGAACCATTCCTCCTCCTCCTGTAATAATTGTTTTCTGTTTTTGATGGATGAAATTACACCAACCAGAAATGTGAAAGTAGACACATAGTGACTGAGGCTGTCCCAAAACTCCTCCAGGCTAACAGTGTCTGGCTCTATCACCCACAGACTTCACTGTCGTCATGCTCAGTTTGAGCAGTTGCAGAAATCAAAATTAAACATTACATGGGCAACAATATAGCAGAAGAAGTAGTGGCTAGCCTGTTAACGAAGTAGACCATGTAGCTGATGGAAAGCCAGAAACTGAAGATCAAAACAAGGCTTATACTGCAGGAAATTTAAGTGCCCAAAACGACTCATGGTTAATGATTGACTGAGCATGACTCATTGTGAACTTTTTCCCAAACCCAGCTATGTTGCTAGCTGTGTATAATAGCAACACCCTAAATTGCTACAGCCTGTGTTTTTCAGCTGTTACTGAGTTTTTACTGCCAAGTAGCCAAAATCTGTCAATTTAAACCATAAGAACTCTTCTTTTGAAACGTGGGGCTCATGAAAACTAAATGTCACACAACATATTGTTACCTTTCAAGTTTATACTGGCAAACCTGGTCATAACTACAGACTGTATATAAAAATGGACGCCATTAGTGTTCCCTGACTGTGAAGCCAAATGATTTAGAGCTCCCCCTGTTGACTGGCTGCAGTATTGGGAATAAACCTTGAAACCTTAAGGCTGATTTATACTTCTGCGTCTCCCCTATGAAGCAGGGGCTGATGCGGACATGAGCCCGACATACTTGTGCGTCGGTGTGTCTGTGTCGCACAGCAATTCTCCGCCGAAACGCCTGAGGGCAGTGCGGTCTCTCTGATAGAGGAGAGGAGGAGATGAAATACACGGCCGATGTGCGGCCGATGTCCGGGATCCCGGAAGTGTTCTAAATGCGGGAAAGACAAAGCCGCCGAGCGGACCAATCACAGAGCTTGCGGTCCGCGTCGGCTCTACAGGGAGTCACATTTTGGAGGAGGTGCACGTCAGCTACGTGTGTAGGTCTCGGCGTAGGTACGGGAGCTACGCGGACCCCCGGCGTAGGGTACGCCGTTGATTCAACGCAGAAGTATAAATCAGCCTTTAATGTTAACAGACTGAACATGGGTCTAACAAAAAAATGAAAGTACAGGTAAAAAACCTTTTTCTCAAACATTGTTTCTTTCATTACAGCTAGTTCCCACCATGCTGATTTATGTCCAAGTGCTCACTTCTCTTAGATGTTTAGTTTTAATTAGTTATTTGATCTTAAATATCTGATTTATTCACAGCTGTATTGACAAATGCAGCTCCTGCAGCGTTCTTTAAAGGATTAGCAGAGTAGAGGAGCAACGGTGAGAGAAAACATAACAAACACTAAGACAAGAGTTATTGAACTTTATAAAAGCCATGTGTGTCTATTTCAAACCAACACAAGAATGAGTCTGCTGTGGCCTGTACACATGTGAGGGTTTTTCAATGTTTTATCTGTAAGTTTAAAGCGTGTTTTGGTTTTCAGAAATAGAAATACTTTATTTATCCCGGGGACGGAAATTTGGTCATGACAGTTGTTCTATACACAATAAGTTATGCAAACACAATAATAAGCTATGTAGAAAATAGATACATGGTTGAAGTCCCCAGAGATCAGGAAGAGGGCACTCTGTCTGGAGTCTGGCTATGGCAGCGTTGAGAACGTTGGACGCCGTAGTCGGGTTAGGAGAGGGGGGATGTAAACAGCTACCAGTACGACATGTGAGATCCCCCTGTGTAGTTAATACGGTTGGAGGCCCACAGCGCTCTCGGTGCTATCCTGGTCTCTCCAGACAGTCTGGAAGCCTTCAATGGAGACCTTGTGGTCGGGAATATCCTGATGCAGCCATGTTTCCGTAAAGCACAACATGCTACATTCCTGAAACTGAAAAAAGGGACACAAGTCCAGCAGCTGTACTAGTTAGCACCAGCACAATATGTCTGCGCCCATGCTAGTGGTCTTTTGGCTTCACATCTCACAATGGGTGAGGACACGTTGTCCTGGTCAAGGGTGAAAACAAATGCTCTTTTAAATGGAAAAGAAACAGAGAGAACTACAACTCGAACAGGGTAAGCAGGACCTTGACGTGAAGCTGAGGGAACTTGAGAGGTCCTTCACTTACAAACCTACTCACCAAATGATACCTTATACCGAACTTATAATAATTAATTATTTCACACCAAATATTGATTTGGAAAGGATATTATTGAGCTATTTTGTGTTGATTATTTTTTTTGCCTTGTCATTGTGAGAGTCTGTGACATCCTTACATGACACTGTATCCCTTACCAGGTTATGGGTGTTGTTTACTTCATGTGCCATCTTCAATTTTGTAAATTTCTCTAGCCTACAGTTTTTGTGACTTTAACCTCTCGTGCCTTTTCTCTGCTGTTTTGTCTCTCTGTTTTCCATCATATTTACTGGACTTCTTTCTGCGTGTTGATGATGGCTTGTTTTTCACAGCCCAGTCAGCTATCAAGCAATGGCAAACTGTTGCTGTGAAATGTCACTTAGTAATAGCAACGAATAGGCTTAGTAATTATTGCAATAGAGTGACTGGTGACTTAACATCCCCTTTATGTTAAACAGGAGTTGCGCTTCCGCCTGTTTAATGTCTTCATTGTGTTCTGGTGCCGCTCTCCTCAGGGGCGCTACAATAGCACACTGGTGTGACACTTTGAGAGTTTTGATTTCTGTGTACAAACATTCTGAATCTGGAAATATTTGAAGCATTATGCAGGGTCCCTTGTCAGTTCTGCCCTGTCCTCATGTTACCTACCTGTGCTCCCAGTCTTTCTTTATACTGCCTCCATCCTGCACCTTTGAAGTACATATCGAGAACACTCAGCACCTGGACTGCACTGCTTGAACAGGGGGTGGAGTAGGGGGGGCTTTGGAGGTCTGGAGTCTGGGGGATTGTCACTCCAGACCTCCCTGGCAGAGAGCAGAGAGTGCAGGGTGAGCGAGCACACGCAGCTGGTGCCAGGATCGCTGACTCTCTGACTGCTGGCGAGGAGTGAGCAGCCTGGTGTGGGAGTAGATCTCCCTCGTGTCTGGGGTCTCTCATTCTCAGCTTTTCCTTCCCTCACTCGTCTCAGCTGCGTAATGAGCACCGCTGGCTGAGAGAGCAAAGAGAGAGAGTCAATGCGATTGTGTGTATGTGCATGTGTCTCTGTGAACGATTGCTGATTGCTTGAATATAAATGGGATGTGCTCATTCACCTAAATCAAGGCCACATGCTTGGGCCCGGAGTAGAGTGCTCTGAGCGCGATGAAGCGTTGTGCTGTATCTGCCACTCAGCTCGGCCACTCTTCCTGCCCTACATGAAATACTCAGGGTAACCTTCACAGACTCTGTTGTTGTCACCTGAATTCATGACTGGCTGGATTGTTGAAGATTTTCATGTGCACTTAATCATTGTCAGGAGCCTGGTCAAATTTAACCTCATTTCCTTTATCTCATGCTTGTTTTATGTCGGCTCTATCCTGTCATTGCTTTGTTTTCACATGCTATCAGAAGAGACTCAGGACCTTTTTGCATTTATATTCTGCAGCAGCACTGCAATTAAGCCCCCCCATCACTACGTCTTTGTGCTTTGACACTGAACCTGCTACTGTGTAATATTGGTGTCCCTCTGTGTTTAATCACATTGCTTGACAGCCATAGACATAAAACATGGAGGTGGTCTCAGTGATGCCAAACATTGGTTTACGAAGCACTGTCCTGAAGTCCAACAATGGTGGTTAACAAAGCGGCAACATCTGGACACAAGAAATTAAGCCAATGCAGTTCCTTGAGTGTCCACTTGGGGCTGGCTCTGGAAGTACCATAAACCACATACACACCAATACAAAAAAGTTAATCTCTACAGCAAAAATAAACATGTTTACAGCCTGGTGCAAAAAATTATTTTAATCTGAATAGCTTATTTCTCTATCTGCACACACTATATGGGGGTGATTTTTTTCAAAACGCAGCAGTTTAGAAGATATGAAGATGAAGAGTTTTTAATTTTAAGAGGCTATTAAGAGCTGTTGGCGAGGAGGCTCAAAGCCTGCCTCTTTACCTCACACTGACTCGACAGAAGTTAGGTCGAGTTAATTTCCAATATGGCACCCGCCATGATTGGCTTCAAAACAGCGCTTCAGAAACAGATGGGTGACCTCACAGATACTATGTCCATTAATTATATAGTCTATGATCTGAACACAGGCAAAGAGGCAGAGCTGAGGTGCGCCTGAAGCCTCCTGACAAGTGGCTACATTGCATCCAGCTGTGACCCTGATAACACAAGTCTGTGCATTACTCTTACCGCTTATATAATCTTAACACATGCATTATTAAAAGTTCAACCCTTGTTAAGTGTGTGGGACTAAAGAAATAAGCTACATGTTACCAGGGTGTTAGCATTTTTACTTCCGCTGTAAACATGACTTTTTCAACATGGATGTTAATGGAGTCTCCTTGGCTTTTGGAGCCAGCCTCAAGTGGACATTTGAGGAACTGCATTTTTTGCACTTCTGCTCTGGCTCAATTTTTCAACACTGAGGTTGCTGCTTGGCAAGAACATTGTGCAAGCATGAGAGGCATGACATGTAAACGGACAGCAGGAGCCCCACATACACACACAGTCACATACACACACTAACAGGTCTGTTCCGTCCTGCTGGCTCTGATATTTGTAGTACCACCATTTCAACTCTGTTACTATTGCCAGCTCAAAAGTAGAATAATTTCACCCCACCTCAATGACTTTGTGCATTTCACACTGTTACAGAGGCATAACAGTCCTGTCTTGAATATTTAGAAACAGCTTTAAAAAACTGGATGATTGAGTGGTAACACATTTCTTTGAGGAAAAAAAAAGAATTTTCTACCTGTCCAAGAATCCCCCGAAAAGACCAAAAACAACAAACACAGTCCTAAAAATTCTACATTCATAATTATTAGTACAAACCTACTGCTAACACCTTAGTGAGCCATGCTGTTGTACTTAAGATTAACATGGATGATGATGAACAATCCCACTCACTAACACTAATCCACTGCTTAAAATAGTCCCCAGCATCATGCCAATGTTCTCGCAGCAGAGCATTCCCTCTGTGATCGATGTTTGCCAGGTTTCAATGGAAGTTACCTAATAAATGTCCTTTTACCTGTTTGAGAGTTAATTTAATAACTTTACTTAATACCTCGTATCAGAAGCTATCAGCTTCTCTACATGTGTACCAAGCCCACTCAGTGAGATCTTAACGATTTCTCTCTTTTCTCACATCTTCTGTTGTTTTAGTGCATGTGTCGCTGGCATAAGAAGCCTTTCTATTAGTCCCTCAGTTGTTTTATGCTTCTGTGCTGCTGCAAATATGATGCTGTATTTTTTGTGGTTGCAGGCATTTTGCGGCTTGCACAGCTTACAAAAGACAGAAATGCTCTTTGCATTCTTGACTGAAATAAACTGAAAATGATCACCGTCTTTGGTTTAGCTCTTCGGCTTGTGGAATAGTGGCTTGTCGCATATAAATGCCATCATGGGATAACCAGCCTTAGAAGAATAATAAATCATGTTCTGTAAAGTAACACAGCATTACTCAAGCTCAAAAATCCAAATAATCACTGTGTACTGGAGAAAATTTTGAGGTCTTACACTTCTTGTTGCTGAGGAAAGTAGTAGTGGAGCAACGATATAAAGTTACTGCCCAACAATCAATCAATCTTTATTTATACAGCGCCAAATCACAACAAACGTTATCTGAAGACGCTTTAGAAACAGAGCAGGTCTAGACCGTACTCTATGTTATAATATTAACAAAGACCCAACATCAAGACAGGATAAGATCCAGTCCCATCTTACAGACAGGACTCAGTCTGATCTCATCTTAATCCACCATGAGCAGAGCACTTTGCAGCATTTAGCAAGTTACAGGAGCAAGGACAAACTTCCTTTAACAGGCAGAAACCTTGAGCAAGACCAGATTCATGTTTGACACACATCTGCTGAGGAAAGAGGGATAAAAGAGATGAAGAGAGAGAGACGATAGTGGTGAGATGAGATTCAGATTCAAGGTTTTTATTGTCAATTTTCACTGAGTATACAAGACATTCAGGAAAAACGAGATGCTGTTTCTCTCTCTTCCAGTTCTTTAAATATCTAAGAATTTAAATATAAAAATACAATAAAATATAATAAATACAGTTCTATCTATAATAACAGCCTATGTGCACAGTGCAGGTATTGCAGTGACAGTTTAAAAATGTACAATGAAAATGAGAATAGATAATAGTGCAAATGATATTAAGGTGCAGACAGTATTCAGAATAAGTAAATGATTAAGTAACTGGTTAATGTGCAAAAAGCAGCTGAGGTAGAGTCCTTGTATGTAGTGTGTGTGTGTGTGTGCGTGTGTGTGTGTGTTTGTGTGTGTGTGCATGTGTGTGTGTGTGTGTGTGTGTGTTCGTGTGTTAGTTAAAGTCAAAGTCCAGGGGGCAGAGGGGGGAGGTAGTGAGAGGAGTTCAGCATCCTGACAGCCTGGTGGAAAAAGCTGTTCAACAGTCTGGAGGAGTGGGCCCGGAGGCTCCAGTACCCTTTCCCTGAAGGCAGGAGACTGAAGAGGGAGTGGTAGGGGTGGGAGGTGTCACCAGCGATGCTAATGGCTCTGCTGGTGAGGCGGGTGTGGAAAATGTTTTTGAGGGGGGGCAGAGGAACACCGATGATCTTGCTGGCTGTGTTCACTATGCGCTGCAGAGTCTTTTGGCAGGAGGCAGTACAGCCGCCAAACCACACAGCGACGCAGCCAGTGAGGACGCTCTCGATGGTGCCTCTGTAAAAGGAGAACATGATGGGGGGTGGGACTTGTGCTTTTTTCAGTTTACGGAGGAAGTAGAGCCGTTTTTGAGCCTTCTTGGCCAGCGATGCGGTGTTGTTTGTCCAGGAGAGGTCATCAGAGATGTGCAGTCCCAGGAACTTGGTACTGCTCACCCTCTCCACAGCAGCGCCATTGATGGTCAGTGGGAGGTGCTGCTGTCGGCCTCTCCTGAAGTCCACGACGATCTCTTTGGTTTTCCCCACGTTGAGGAAGAGGTTGTTGTCGCTGCACCACTGGACCAGTTGGCTCGTCTCTCTTCTGTAGTTGGCCTCATCGTTGTTGGAGATGAGGCCCACCACTGTAGTGTCGTCTGCGAATTTTATGATGTGGTTGGTGCTGTAGGTGGGCACACAGTCGTGGGTCAGCAGGGTGAAGAGCAGATGGATAGTAGTAGTTGTAGCCGTTGGAGTCTGGCACGTCCACACAGCAGCAGGCGACACTGAAACGTCCTTTTTTAGGGCCGAGTGTGAGGTAGATAGGTCATAGCACACCCAGGCATGCACTGCACTTGACAGGCACTGCATTCTAACGTGCACCAAATCTCTACTTTTTCCACACCCGATATACAGAAAGGTGCGTGGGCCCATTCAATACAACTTGCAGTGGCTTTTTTTGGCTTTGTGACATGTGCAAAACAAAAAATGCAAAATAAAGTCAGCCAAATGCTTCAGAGCTTATCACCAAATGATGTTTTTCTTTCAGTTGGAAGTCTTTTCCGAGTACTTGCTGACCTCAATCGATTCTTTCATTGGATTAAATTAATGATTTCACTTTCCCTTCTAACACAATTTCAGGCTTTCTTCTCAGCAAATTGAACACTTCATGTCTGGGAACCTGCCAGCAATTATCAAAGACACAAAAAGGAAACCAGGAAACATCTCTTGAGACTAAATCATCTGCTGCAGACTCTGGGTAAGGTAAGATAACTTTATTATCTGTTACAAAGTGAGACAAATCTCTCTTTGATGAGGCTAGACAAGAAATAAACAATGCCGAGTTTAAATAATTGAAAAACACATGGAACACTGCTCAAGTTAAAAACTACAACACACAACTATAATTAAACTAATATGTTAAAAAGACAGATTTTAATTTGTTTATTTGACCCCAAACACAGTTAAAAATAGTCACTGTAGATGCTTTCAGGGCCTGTAGAAATTTGTATCGTCACCCTTGATGCAGTGACTGGTCAGGTTGGAGTGTGTGTGTTGTTCTGATGGGAGTGTCGTTCCTGATTAATGACCGAGTGTATAGTTCAGATAGGGGAGTTTGAGGTGAACCAATTATTTTCCTGGCCTGATTAGTTATGCGGTAAGGGCTTCCATGATGCCCCGACAAAGTTGTGGTATCGATAACACAACTGTGTCAAACTAAGTCAGCCTGTACAAACAGCAAAGGTGACTTTGAATCAGACTTTACCCTGTCCACTTAAGACTCCAGAGAGGAAGTGGCAGCAGAATGATGAAAGATAAGAAAACTCCTCCCTACATTGGCACTTTTCTTACTTTAAAATAGCTGTTTTTCTCTCGCGTCTCCTTTCTAAAGATATCTATTGAAATAAATCATGCACTGCCACAAATATTACAAACTGCACTGCAGTCTTTGCATATCTCAGCACATTTTATGCTTTCTCTGGCATAGTTAAATATCGGACTCTGCATGCATAATATCTGTGGGGAGAAATATAGATCAGCCACGTCTCTCTGTATTCATCCTTTCACTGATTTCACTGCTGACACTTTGTCTGCCCATGCAGCTGAATATCTCTAAAAATGATGACCCAAACATTTATCCCCACTGGCAACATTTGAAGTTATATTTTCCAAACAAGCAGAACCCAATCAGTGCCATGACAGCTATCAGTACTACAGTAGTAAAAACGTCTGACTTCAGGTCACTTTCAGCAGGGACTGAAAAGTGCAAGAGAAACATTTTCCTGACATGGGACTCGTTCTTGGTGATATGAGAACATTGTATTTGTAATAGAATATGTTATGAGTTGTTGGTGCAGTCTACTTGAGTTTAGCGATTAAAATCACTATATGTTTATTCAATGTCCAGTTTTATTCATTCTTATACATATTTCTTATTTGTTTATTTATCAGGGATTGACAAAATTACCTGGCTTTCTTACTTATCACAGGCTGTGTTAAATACTTGATTCTGATTGGTCAATACCCTAAAACAATGATAATTAGGTGCCGAGTCCACTAACGGTGTTTTTTGTTCTGGTAGCGCCCACAACCTCAATTTCAGAGTCCTTCTCACCAGCTTTTACTGTTGTGAGGTTACGAAAGTCGTTCCGCAGAACTTCAGCTTCCCTAAGTAGGTAGGGACCATTGAGTCTGTTTTAAAATGCACTGCATGCTTCATACTTGCTTGAACTACACTAAAATATTTATAGAAATCATGTCATAACATTAGTAGCAGCTCTAAACTTGGAAATTGTACCTCTAAAATACGAGTGTGATAACTTTCTCTTCCGTAAGGACCTTTGCCATTGTTGTTGACAATGCTGATATCAGAAGTCTGGCCCCTTCTGGATTTTGATTAGTCGGTGATCAAGAAGTGACACTGATGAGCGTGGCAGTGCTCCAAAAGTTGGACTGTTTTCAAGTGACCACGCTGAGAGCACTGCAACAAAAATCAGCAGACACTAAGGGCGTTTTTGCGCTGAGGACACTGAGCCTGAATCATATTGGGTTTGAAAAGAAAATGCCAGCGCAAAAAACAGTGAGAGTGACACCAGGGACAACCAGATCATTTAGGAGTAAATATATAAACAGCCTTTATTAAAGGTGACATATCATGCAAAATCGACTTTTTAATGGTTCTCTACCTGAAATATGTTTCCCTGGCATGTATGCAAACCCCCCGAGAATGAAAAAAATCCATTCTGCCCCTGTTTTGATTTCTCCACCTTTCTGTAAATGTGTGCTGAAACGAGCCGTTTCAGACTTCCGTGTTTTTGTTACGTAACAACAATATCCGATCTGTCACGAAGTCAGAGCTCGGAGCTTGTTCAGTCCATAGACTGTATAAAATACAACTCAACCCCTCCTCCGTTTTTCATTACCTGCACAAATGTGTGCTAACAAGGAGCTTAGGAGGGAGGCATGCTAGTTGTAGGCTGTCTTAATAAACACAAAGGTCGGTTTTACTCCCCACGTCTGCAGATTTGAAGATCTAGTGGATGATTTCTATTTGTCATGGAAAAGTGCTAGCGCTAGTTAGCATAGCCACATAGCTACATGTTTGTAGCTGTAGCTGTGTACCAAGACACACGTCGACATACTGACAAATAAAACAACAAGAAACACAGAATCTGTGACCAATCCTTCAGAAAGGTCCTGCTGCCTTTCTGGCAGAGGTCGGTTTTACTCCCCACGTCTGCAGATTTGAAGATCTAGTGGATGATTTTTATTTTTCATGGATAGGTGCTAGCGCTAGTTAGCATAGCCACATAGCTACATGTTGGCAGCTGTGTACCAAGACACACGTCTACATACTGATAAATAAAACAACAAGATACACTAAATCTGTGACCAATGGTTCAGAAAGGTCCTGCTGCAGGCGCCTCTCCGTCAGGATCAGATTCTGGAACAGATTCAGAGGGTTGAAGCAACACGATCTGTGAGCAGCCGTGTATATTCAGCCAACATGTAAACATTAGATCAACGTGCTGGAGAGCCGAGGGTACATCCACTTCCAGAGGGGGTGTGGTCAGAGGGAAAACAGACTGTTCTGAGGAGGGCTGAAGAAGAGGGCTTTTCAGGCATGCCAAAATCTGATTTCAAAGTGTTTTTTTTGAGCATAAACTTTAAAGACATGTTTTAGGGACCTCTTCGACCAATATATATTGATGAAAAAAGCAATACATCAAGTTTAACAAACTTTTATCATTTTTACATCTCAGTTAATTGTTTTACGTAGCTACTAATCAATACATTTTTCTGCAAACAGTTGTCTTGTACAAAGAAAGCAGTGTTAAACAGAAGATCTGTATTCCATTCATTTTCTTGCAAAACAAATGCACCCTTTGGCAAGACAGTGGGTGCTGATGGTGCTCATGGGAAATGCAGTCTTCATCCCAGAAGAACATCCCTGATTCCATCCAAAAGGGTCACCAGAATCAACACAACATGAAAGCTCCTCACAGAGCCTTTTAACAAACAGACTGATTGGAAACATGCAGTCACATAAAATCTGCTCATTTTGGCTTTATTTCCAGGGAGTTTTCATCACAGATTTGTTCTCCTCTTTCTTTAAAACAAATTAGAAAGCAGTGTTAAAGTAATGAGCTAAACTGGGCAAGCATACAGGATTCAAACTGTATGAGCGGGGTCTAGAGGTTGACCATAAAGCTGGGGGATTAAACAGTTTTGCATTGGTGTGAGAAGGTCAAGATCATTTCGGTCACTTAAGGTGTTATAAAACCCGTCGACCACCATCTGCATTCCTGGTCCGACAAAGTTGTTGAGTCATTAAATCCAGACCGTGTGAAGGTTGGCTCAATCGCTCATAAGAAAAGTTAGCTTTGTCAGTGAAGACTCTCCAATCATGTTCAAATTGCTCAGTGAGCAAATGAGTCCTCATTGTATCCGTGTGCAGTCTACTATGCTTTATGAGCTTTTTGCTTGGTCCCTTATATATTTCAATTTGCATATAGTGACTTTTATTATTCATGGGAAATTACTTTACAAAAGGCCTTAAAACACACTTTGTCTTCAGCACAAAAAAAAAAATCAAAGCTGCAGTGAGATTTATGAAAAATCGAGCTCGATGTCAAAACAAGCTGATTACCTTCCCCTAAATAAAAATGGAAAAACAGACTTTTTCTCCTCTATCTCCACACATTCTCTCCTCTCGAAAACAAATCCAGCATTCCTGATAATAAATATGAATATGACTGTCTCATCCCTTAATATAATTCTAGGGATGGATTTAAGATATGCCCATGGAGGGATTCATAACCACTCATCCATATCTCTGTCATAAAACAAAACCACGATGCATTAGTTAATACTGCAATTCATTTTAACCTCAAGAAGGTGTCATATAACTCCCCTGTTGCACATGATAAATCCTTATTCTATTTGGAGCAGGTATCCATCAATAAGAGATATACTGTGAAGTGTGTCTCTGCTTGTTTACTGCTTGTCTGCACACTGATCAGTGGACAGTAATGAAGGACAAGAAGAGTTGGGGAAGTCAAAAAAAGTCACATCATTTTCAGGTATCTGTGTTAACTTCATGTTTTCTGTCAACTTTTTAATTTGATAGGCTTGTTAATTTAGCTTTGGTGCCTTTATGGGAATTAACAATGTTTTTTTTACTCTAGATCATTTTGTGCTGCCTTCCAGACATCAAGATTATGTTTCAATATGAATGAATGGTAAGATATCACAAACAAAAGATGACTCCTTAGCGTATCAGTCAGTGCATATCAAAGTGACAGATGTAAACGAGGAAAACGACCAAGCAGAAACAGACACGAGTACGAAACCTCAACTGAGAAGAAGAGGTAGCTGATGATTGTGATGTTAGTGACTGTGAGGACAAACTTGAAGTGACTTGTATGAAAGTGAACCAGCCAATATTACCACAAACTTCAGGGCAGATTAAGAGCAGCGACACAATTTCAGACCAGCTGATTTACATTACATTGTAATTTTCAGAATAGTTTAAGTTTAATAAGTTTAGCAGTATTAGCAGAGAGAGCATGCACTGACGTCTCTGTCCAATCAAGGGCACACCCCCTCATTTGAATTGAGTCGCCTACATCCTGCGTCATGACTGCCTTATCGGGACACAAGACACCATTATCATCAACATGTAGACAGAAATCAGGTGTTCTGATGTGTATCAGATTTATAAACCGGGGAAAGCTAAGGCTTTAGGATCTTGTAGATCCCGCCCCATTTCTATATTCTAATTGGTCTAACTAGAATTGGTCTGATATATCTGAAGTCGATTGGTTGTTGGGTCTGGAGACGCCAGGGTAAAGTGTTTGCTGTTGTTGCAGTAGTTTCAGATTTTTTGCAAATTTTGTTATTCATTACCAGCTCATTTTTTCATTGCATCTTTTTGCATTTTTCATGAGACTATTAGCATCCTTCATATACTTGCTGCCTGCTCCTAATAGAAATGAATGTGGCTGTTGCAATGTGTTCGTCCTGATAGGCTACCAGGAGGTTTAGTTAGCTTTGCAGAGGTAATAATGTACCACAATAATGTGGCACTTTTCAGCCTGTAAGTAAATAATTGAGTCACTGCTTCTATACTACACTTTTACTCAAGTGTCTTTCACTTCTGCTTGGTTTAAGTATGTTGTTTACTTTGCCACCTCTCGTGTAAGTACACCGTCAAAACCATGTTAATCCTGTTTTGTCAATGGTTTCAAGCAGATGAAGTGACAGCCTGAATTGGTATTCCTTCTTGAGTCCCTCTCTACATCTTGGCTTAACATTTTCAAAGGACAGAGGGAGGGGGAGTGAGTGCTGACCTATGCTGTAGGCCAGCTGCTTGTAAATAGACACACTGCTGTTGTCCTTCAGAAGAGAGACTTTCTCGCCAGTGTAATTCATCCTCGCTGCTCTCTGATTTACGGAGTGTCGCTCGCAGACAGTTGGGGTGGTGCCTTTATCTCCACCTTGTCTTGCTAAATGAATTCCAAATGGCACACTGCCCAGTTATTTGTCAGTGCGTTTGTTATTGCTGACAACCACAACCCCCCCTTTAAACAAATATAAATCTGCAGAAAACAATCGCTGAACAAGATGCAGCGTAACCTTTTGAAATATCACGCTGGCCATCAGTTTCCATAGCAGATCATTTCCCCCCTTCACATGAAACATGAAAGCAATAGCTGCATAAGTCGTGTTAGGAAATACTCGGCTGTCTCTTTTTGTAATGTCAGTAACTGGAAATGTGACAGGATAAATATGCCAGTTTCATTTGACTGCAGGAGCCGCTCGGGGGGTTCAATGACAAGTACTGCAGCCTTAGTAATAACAGTAGTACTTTTCACATACCAACCTGATGTGGCATAGACATCATAACATGTGACAGCACATTTATTATGCAGAAGATTGAAGTTGAAATAAGTCTGTAAAAAAGCAAATTTCCTTTAAAAGCCATGAAAAAACAAAAACTAATTTATTTTTCATACACGCTGATGTGTACAGTTTCCCTGGGTTGAAAGGGAGCTGAGCTGCCAGCATGTCAGTAATTGTTGCTTCACAGAGGGATGAATATACTGCAACAGGCTCACAGGGGGCAAAACAAGCCATAAGACAACATCTTACCATTAGCTTAGGCTTCCGCTGAAGCGCAAACAGGAGGGAGTAAAACATGTTCAACTCTTTTCAAAGCAAAAGTTACAAAACATGATGATCAAAGTCGTTTTATAATGAAGCACAAAACATCAAACAGGTACAAAATACAAGGCTGAAAAACAGACAAAATGAATTAAATAGATTAAAATCTAATAATAATGTCTGACATTCATGGTCCCCAGAGGACCAATTATTCTGATTTTGGTGATCGCCTGACTTTTCCTCAGGTTAAGTTTTTGTGTGAAGACAAATATATTAACATAAACTGGATAAACTTTCAGGATATTAAGACTAAAAATCAAGACATAATTTAACTAAAATAAGTTCCCCTGAGGATGAACCACATGACTTTGATTATTGTTAACTTTTACTTCCTTGTTTCCTTTCTTCACAATTTACAAACGTTTTAACATATACTCAATCATATAACAAGGACATTTGAAGAAAAAGTGCTTCAGATATTCATGCTTACCAGAGGATGATCCCTGGAGCTTCAGTGTTCCACCTTTAATTTTTAGTGACACCATTATGGGAATGTTAATTTTGAGTAAAATGCCAAGTGGATGGAATGGCAGTAAACTTGTTATACACATTCATGTTCCCTAGAGGATAAATCATGACTACTCTGGTCATTCTGTTACTCCCTTTGCTTTTGATCGAGGGCCAGCACCAGTTCATAGTGTGAAGTTTTCTTACACCTTGATTAAGTTTAAAAGTAACAAACAATTTTACGTAACATCAACCGCCTCCGCCCGTCCCTCACACCAGACAGCACTACCATACTCGTTCACACCCTGGTCACGTCATGCATTGATTACTGTAATTCCCTCCTCTTTGGTCTCCCTCTCAAATCCATCCATAAACTCCAACTGGTCCAGAGCTCTACTGCTCGTATTATCACCCAAACTCCGTTCATCAATCACATCACTCCCGTACTTCAGCAGCTTCGCTGGTTACCAGTCAAGACCTGCATCGATTACAAGATTCTGCTTCTCACCTTCAAGGCCATCCAAAACCTCGCTCCTCCATACCTCTCTGAACTTCTGCACATCAACACATCCAGCCGCACTCTCAGGTCTTCTTCTTCCATTCACCTCACTACACCCCCTTCCCCTTTTAACCACCATAGGGTCCAGAGCCTTCAACCGGTCTGCCCCCCGCCTCTGGAACTCCCTCCCACCAGACATCGGTAACATTGACTCTCTTTCCATTTTCAAATCACATCTCAAGACACATCTTTTTAAACTGTCATATTCACTCTGATTGCTCTTCTTCACTGCACTGTATTTGATGCTGTTCATTTTATTTGTATTTTAATTGCACCGTATCATGCCTCGTTGATTTTATCAGCTTAATTTTGATATTGTTTTTTAAACTATGCCCTGTACGATGACCTTGAGTGCTAAGAATGTCGCCTTTATAAATAAAATGCATTATTATTATTATTATTATTATTATTATTATTATTATTATTATTATTAGTATTAGTGTTAGTATTATTAATAAAATGTTATCAGGTTGTATCTGTTCATCATAGTAAAGCCTACTTTACTTACATCTACGCCCCCTCCAGAGCATTGAGGTCTGCTGATCAGATGCGTCTTGCCAAAAAGCCAACAAAGGACAAGGGGTGACCAAGCTTTTTCAATGGTAGCTCCTAAACTGTGGAATGAGCTACCCACCCAAGTCAAAAATGGCCCCCATCCTGCATACTTTCAAATCACGTCTTACGACTCATTTTTACTCCTTGGCTTTTAATACAGCATGAGAGTTTGTGTTAGTCTCCTTGGTTTAATTTACTGTATTTTAAATTTTACTTTTATTTATTTCTACAGTTTGTATTTGTTGTGCAGCACTTTGGGAACCTTGTTGTTTTTAAAATGAGCTATATAAATAAAATGGATTGGATTGGATTGGATACTTTGATAATCAATTAGTTTGACATGTTAGCATGCTAACATTTACAGAGTAAATTAAATGTCTGTTGAACTCATGTTTTTGACCTTGTGGGTGTGAGCATGTTAGCCCAACATTTAGCCTAAAGAAAGAAGGAAACTCTGCCCTTCAACAAGCCTCACTGTCATGATCATGACGGTAAATCCTGAGTGTTGTTCAGCGTTTTCAACAAGATAAATAATTGATAGTCAACATGCTCAGCTCTGAGAACCTATGATGGATGTTTATTGCTTTATCCGTGATGGATCATCGGTTGCAGCAATGCTGGTAAGCAATTAAAACAATCACTAAAAGTGACAGCAAGGCCTGCGCCATGGCTCCCCAGCCATGGAGCTGCAGAAGACTGTGGCCCACCCAGGGGGGCTTACAGGGAGATGGAGCCCAGTATTCCCCCACAGTTTATTCAGACGATGGTCTCACCAGGCTTCAGCCAAGTTAAAAGTATTAGTCTCAGTTAAAAACAGCATGTCCAGTCTCTGAGAGAGTGTAAAACCATGAAGAATAAAAGTCCCATTTGTCATGGATCTTAGAATTATTAGTCCTGCTGTAGCAGCCATTAGCTGTTGATCCATCATGGAAGAAGAACACGTGTGAGAGATTTTTGAACACCTGCAGTATTTGATAATAATAACTGCAAGGTGCAGTCAGAACAACCGCATTTTACAATTTTGTTTTAGCATATAATAAACAAAAGGAAATAAAGCAGCTCAAGGAACACTTCAGAGGCTGAGAGGAGGTGGAACTAATCCTGTGGTCAGGGAGGGGCTCAGTCTAGGGGGACATCATTTAGTGGCGCACGCAAAGGACAGAAAGACTCGTGGGGAGCAGAAGCTTTGAGACAGGTTTTGTAAACAGTCTGGAGGGCAGATGCTGTGACATTTGTTGTTGTTGGTTTGCCACTCTTTCCGCCATGAGGCTGTAGCGTCATGTGCTTTCTCTGCCGTTGCATCATCCAGCATCCTCGTGATGGCAGCGAGTGATCAAACAACACAACATCAGTGCTGCACTCCGCAGCACGTTCTGCCTTGATATGTCGGGTATAGAAGCTGCAACATCTTATATAAGCGTTTATTCTTTCTCTTTCCCCCTCCCAGCGTCTCATCATTATCAAAGAATCAGGATTGCGTCTATTTAAATATGCATAAGAGACTGAAAGCGGCTCAGCCTGATTGATGGGACCACACTGAAACAGATACAATTAGACGTAATTAAATCTTCCAAAGCCTATGCTGTTTGCCGATTACTCACTGGGAGATGATTCTATTTGCCGAGGGGCTTTGGTAATGTTGCACAAAACTCCCAGTCAAACAAAAGAAAGGCATAATCCCCCTCTTCTTATATTGTGGGCCATCCGTCTGAATTCCATCTACAGCGCAAACAGATTTCGATTACAGCAAAACCAAATGGCAGGAACAAATTGACAACAGAGCAGAGGTGATAAATAATTCAACAACTTCTTGATAGGCGTTTATGTGTTTTTTTCTTTAAAAAGCCCCCACTTTCCTGGGGTTAGCTCCAGCCTTATTAGCGTTATTGTTGAGTTTGATAAAGTTTGGGATTCATGTACCCCTGAGAGCAAACATTGACCTTGCCAAATGTGCAAGAAAAACAGAGCTGACTCCAAGAATATTTTTGGAGCAGGGTGTTTGGACATTCATGTATTCATCTCCAGAGGAGTTCAGATGCTGAGATACTGAGGTTTTTTTTTTTTTTTTTGGTGGAAAAGACTTCATGCCGGGAACACACAGTGCCTGGCTGGTGCTCATTTTGATCCAAAGCAACTAAAAAAGGAGTAAACAAGCTGGAAGAAAAAGCCCAATGAGAAAAGGGCTGCTTCTAACAACACCACTCAAAACACAACAGGCACCAAAAGCCGAAAAACCAAGGGGCTGAACTGAGAGGTTCAGAGCTGTTTTTGTTGTCTCCTTGGGTCAGCTTTCTCTGAAGAAGTGTGACTTTCTGTGGCAATAAATCAAAACCCATGCAGCCATGTTGCATGGTGTAACACCGGCACAGAGGTAGGGACACCTGGAGAGACTGAGAGCAGCTAAACTTCTAACATAAATAACTTTGACTGAGTAGAAATTAAAATATGTGATAATACGAGTCAGCTTTTCACCACCATAAAAGTGACTCACTGAAAACAAGGTAAAGTCTGCAAATCAAACATAAACCAAAAGGTGTAGGATACATTTTTATAGTTAATAGCTGAAGTAATTGAACATTTTCTCAAAACCCACAACTTTTATTTGTGTAGTATCTTTTAAAACAGTAAAACCAAGCTCTTTAAAATAGCAACAAAAAAAACCAGGACTTAATGTGACATGAGAAAAGCACTAAAGAAAGTGCACCTTAGTAAGAATAAACCAAAATAGAGTATATTTTAGTCTCTAAATAAGAACTCTTAGGCTAAAACTGTTCTGCTTTTTAAAAAATATTGAGTCTGACATCAGCATTTTGACAATCTGAGCACTATAGTAAAATGAGCCACCAAAGACAGAACAGGGTGTGATGGATGTATATGAAAATGTCAAGGTATTAAAGAGAGTGAAAGGGAAACACACCTTGCGGTAACTCTAACATGCTTTTCATTGGGACTGGATTTAAATCAAGTGAAGTTGTTGAAATGTCCAGATTCTACTATGTCTCATGATAGCACAAGTGGGACCAAAATGGCATAAACATTAATATTTGTCTAAAAAGATTGTAGTGACAACATGTAGTGTTGTATTATCGGGCTGCACCATCCATCCATTATCTGGACCGCTTATCCCGTTAGGGGTCACGGGGGGGCTGGAGCCTATCCCAGCTGGTTTTCGGGCAGAAGGCAGGGTACACCCTGGACAGATCGCCAACCTTTCACAGGGCAAACATGGAGAGACAGACAACCATTCACGCACACACTCACACCTACAGGCAATTTAGAGTGATCAATAAACCTGGTGAGCATGTTTTTGGACTGTGGGAGGAAGCCGGAGTACCCGGAGAGAACCCATGCATGCACAAAGAGAACATGCAAACTCCACACAGAAAGGCACCTGCCCGGCCAGGGATTCGATCCAGGAACCTTTTAGCTTTAATGCAACAGCGCTACCCACTGCAGCACCGTGCAGCTGTGGGGCTGCACGATATTGCAAAGAAAATGCCATCGCGAAATCTCTTCTTTCTCTGATTTCTAAGGGTATATTAACAAATATAAAACTGTTTATTGATCTGGAGTTGTAATCAATTTTGAGCAAACAAAAGAAAATTGGAATGTTAAACATGCGATTAAAAATCAATCGCAGCTAAAAAAAATCATTTGTCAGCCCTGATTTAAATATTCCGTCTGAAAAAAAGTTTTTGGCAGAAGAGTTGTTGTCCCAGCAATAAAATATAATAAATATCATTAATTAAATTACAACCTGCTGAACCTTCTCTCTGGAGCTTTAATCCCCTCCTAATACATCATTAAAAGTACTGATGCCAAGACTCTTCCAAGAGAATGTTTCACTTAAAACACAATCATTGTATTCCTTATCACTAAAAACAAGACTGACAGTGACAGTAAATCAGAGAAAATATCAATAGTGGTATCAATGAAGACTGTGATCATTAAGGAGTCTCATTAATGGTATCAATATCAATAATAAACCATCTCTATGCATGAAGTGTTTCAGATCATTGGTTTGATATCACTCATCCTGTGATGTGACTGTTTGCACTCATTGCAAAACTGACAGATGAATGATATATTGTGCTGCAGAGTTAACAGTGTGAAATCACATCTTGATTAAATTTATTAGAGTAAACACAAGGCTTCATTTTATCAGATGAGGAAGGTGGGAAACCTGTTCTGTTTAATTCAAGCTTGTCTCTAAAGATCAACCATTTATCACTGTTTAGACGTGTTCGCGTGGCTCACGAGACGATGTTTCTTAGACCGATTAGATCCCCTTTCCCTCTAACGCTCTTTAGGCTGGAGGTAGCAACGCTCCAAATCTCCTCAGTCAGCAAACATTGCACTTTTACTCCTAGAATATCTGTGACTATCAGACTGTTTTTAACCTCTGCTCCCATTGAGGAGCATTTATTCCGAACAAGCCCTCCAAGCTGTCTTTTGTGGCTCTCAGGGAAACTGCCACCACTAATCAGGACACAAGCACAGTGGGCCCACTTCCTGCTGCGCCTGTTGATGCAGACTGAGTGCGAGAATGTGATATAGAGACACAGACACACTTTTTATGTGAATGTGTCCTTGGCTTACTGTGCATGGCTTCCCTGTGAGCGCATATATGCTTCTCGGTGACAGCATAGAGAAAAAACTTTGTTTATCAGTAGTTAAAGGGAGTGAAAAAATCTCCCCAGTTAAGAGACACGTCTGCTAATTATGCAGCCATTCCTCAGGCCATATTCAGTCAGATTGGCTCTTTGAAATGCAAGCGAAGTCAAGACTTGTTTCCCCTTCTTGCTATGCAATCTTTATTGCATGCACTGAGTAGGATTATTGCTACCCTATGGAGCTTAAATAGTTTTAACCTGCATTTACAGCTAGCCTATTTTCAAAGCAGGCCCAGAGTAGTGCTCAGACCTGTTAGAGTGCAGCTCTATTGTTGATGGCAATTTAGTAGGAGGCGATTAAAGCAAGCCCTGACACAAATTAAAGTCGGAGTCTATTGTTGATTGTATTTTGACTTCTAACAAGGCACAGGCTTTCGTACGGCCGGCGTTTTCATTAAGTCTGTTTCTGAACAGAATGGAAATGGAGGAGAAAGTCTTTAACACTCGGCCCGCATAATTGACTGGGAAAGAGCCGAACGTTTAAGAATTGTCCCTTGGCCCCCCCAGACCAAATATCTTTCTGCAATGCCTAGTAATTAAGAAACACTGATTGCTGTTTTAATGACTTCCTTCCAGTGCTCAATATATTGGCGCTGTGTAAGGTTAGCTGTGTGCGTGTGTGTGTGTGTGTGAGTGTGTGTGTGTGTGTGTGTGTGTGCAAGGGAGGTCTGAGTATGAAACGGCCGCTGCGACAGGCTCTCTGGGGAGTCGAGGTGTCATTCTCATCCCATTACCAGGCAGGATCCCTTTCATTCCCTGCTCCCACACCAGTCATATGTATCTCACTGACTCACACACACAGATACACACACACGTTTGTCCAAAGTGACACAGTGCACATGCCATTCCTCTATGACCATTATTAGGACCAGTGCATTGTTGAAAAATGTTAATTGTGCGTTTGAACATTTAGGAATAATCTCTTGTTTCTTCTCCTTTCGTTATGTTCCGAATGATTGCCTTTTTTAAGTGATAACATCTAAAAACTGTGAAACCCAACTCTCCCACTAGGACACCTCTGGGTGCTGAGCAAGTGCAACTTCTAGATGTAACACCACAGTGTCTGATAATTGCTGTCAGACCAGCAACCTCACTTTTGTAACATTGCAGGAAAGAAATTGTGTTCAGCTAGAAACTGTGAGGTTCTGATTCAGCTCTCAGGTTTAGTGTGGAAGCTACACAGTTTGTTATTGAAAGTGTTAAGTTAGTGCTTTTAGTCACACAAACTCTTAGTAGCTTAATTCACAATGTTTTCACACAACAATAATACTCATTTATCCCACCTCTCCACAGTTTCCTGAACAAGCACATCTTTCCACTGCAAAAGAAATGATGCATAGTTTCCTGCACCAGTAGCAGTCAGAGTTTATATTGTGTTGCAGAAGTAGTAACACCATGAAAGAACAGAAAAAAATGCCAACTTTACAGAAAGTCTAACTCAATTGACAGAAAACCCCACATACAAGATACCAGACTGTTTCCCAAGTGAGAAGAAAACATCACAGAAATCTCTTTTCACACCACAGATGTCACCACAAGCGAGAAAAAATAACTCTGCGTGGTTTACCAGTTCAAATATCTCTTCTTCAACATGAAGAGAACAAAAATAGATAAAAGAGACACTCGAATGAGCGCTGAGTTTTGTTTCAAATTGCCAGTAACACACCTTAGATCAATGCTCACTTCGACACTGCATTGTACGAAAAGGAGAAGAGAAAAAAGTGTTTCCAGCCAAAAGTGGAACCACTGGCCCCCGAACAAAACACCAAGTACTTTCACTCATATGTGCAAACTGTGTAACATATCTAAACTTTTATGAAAGAAAGCAATCATGTAATAGGCAATGTCACAAATTGATACATGTTTGCATTATTTGTTATATATTTTTCATTATTGTCATGCATAAATCTTCAAGAGGTGAGAAATACTTTGAAAACTTTTCTGCATTAAAAGGCTTTAAAACTCATGTATGCAAAGAAAACCATGATTTGAGAGGCTGTAGGGGTCAAGGTTAGTAGAGATGAGTAGGGCTCAAGGTAAATAGGGATGAGTAGGGTTGAGGTAAGGAGGGACAAGTAGGGGTTGAGGTAAGGAGGGATAAGTAGGGGTTGAGGTAAGGAGGGATAAGTAGGGGTCGATAAATGGAGGGATAAGCAGGGGTGAGTTAAGGTGGGATGATTAGGGGTCAAGGTAACGAGGGATGAGTAGTGGTTGAGGTAAAGGGGGATTGTAGGGGTCGGGGTAAGGAGGGATGAGTAGGGGTTGAGGTAGGGAGGGACAAGAAGGGGTCGAGGTAGGGAGGGACAAGAAGGGGTCGAGGCAGGGAGGGACAAGAAGGGATCGAGGAATGGAGAGGCAGGTAATGGTCAAGATAAAGAAGGATGAGTACGGTCCAAGGGAAAAGGGGGTTGAGTAGGGGTCAAGGTAATAAGGGATGAGTAGATGTAAGGAGGGATGAGCCTGGGTTTAGGTACCTGGATAGTCAGGAATAGATACTCAGGGTGGGGACACACCTCTGGTTCAAAAACCACGGTGTAACGCTGTGCTCGAACTTTGACTCTCAGCTCTCTGTTCTACTAGAAATCAGCACCTTGCAAAATATTTGAAGGATGAACTTAGAATTACATTTTATTCTACTGCATTTCAGTCAGGAGAGATGTCCCTAGGCATGAGCAAATATTTATTTTAAAAAGTAGATAAGGATGAGAAATGTGCTAAATTCTTTGCGATTAGACATCATTACATGCCACGTGTGTTCAAAGGGGTAGTCAGGCCAAAAGCAGGATAGTACAACCCCCTCCCCCGATGAAGTGTTGACACTGGTGGTGGTGATGAAAGAAGGACACTGATGAGATGGACTGGAGGTGATTGGGGTGGAAGAGGGTCACGGCAATCGGACTGAGACAACAACGGAAAGGGGAAGAGAGAGAGAAAGAGGTTAAAACATCTGACAGCAACAGGACGATTGGTCAATAGAGGTCAGGGCGGAATACAGTTGGTTAAGTGCTTAAAGAGTAAATGTCCATGATCAACTGATCACTGGAGCAGTAAGAGGCAGAGAGAGAGAGAGAGAGAGAGAGAGAGAGAGAGAGAGAGAGAGAGAGAGAGAGAGAGAGAGAGAGAGAAAGAGAGAGAGAGAGACATGAATGAATCAGTATGATCCATCTAGTGAAAAAAATATGTTTATATGAAACTGATTTTTGAAAAACAGTATGGGACCCTTTAATCCTATATCTGTCCAAACACACTGTAACTATGTTTTGTAAGGTGTTCTTTAAAGCTGTTTTTATGTTTTTTTATTAAATAACTGCTTCTCTCTCTTGAACAGCCGGCGACACAGAGGTGGAAGATTATGCTCCTCTTCTTCTGCATCCATGCTGTCACTAAATCAACCCAGCTTAAACTGCTCCCGTTTCAGGAATAGCAGGAGGTATTTATCCTTTCTGCAGAGAGAACAGCGCTAACAATCCTCACACAGATTGTGTTCCTCCTCTACTCGGTACATTACATTAGTCCTGATGAGCAAGGGAGCGGAGAGCAGTGGTACAGGAGGCACCGGTCGGATCAGGAACAATTTACAGGAATTATCTGTCACTGTTTTACTTTCATTATCACACCTCCATCGCTCCTGTTTACTTGTGAGCTCCGTGTGCCTAGCAGTGGAGTTGGCTTTATTCAAATAAATGTGCAGCTGAGGCAGATGATGCTGCAGCTCGACTGAAAATTAAGTGCCTCCTGTAGTCTGCGGTCTAACCTAATCACAGAGCATAATGCACTGTGCCGCATCATCTGTCATCTCTCCTGTGGGGGTCTTTCTGTGGCTTTTCAAGGGTCTCATGAGCAAGTATGTTGTGAATTTACCGAAAATTTGCAGCATGATTGTTTTTTGATTTTGTGTTGACCAGTAGTGGGAAAAGCCTTAAACCTACTCCGGAACATAAAACCGTAATTTAACATTTTCATGTCAGCACGTCTAAAATATTTTATTATAGAGTGTAAAAGCTGCAGAAATACAGCTTATGCACCAGGCCATAACGTTAGATTCACATGCAACTAAACAGGATTTACAGTACAGGAACACTTTACACCAACAGCACAGAAGTTTGAATTTAAAGCTAGAAATAAATTCAGCTGTATCTTCACGATACAGGACTCACAATGAAAGTGAAATCAATCAGATTTTATAGCACATTAACAGAATACTCTGCTCTCCACTGTAGGTAAGTGATCAGAACCCACAGAGCCCTATCACATACACATGACATGTACAAACCTCCCAAGCTTGCACCCTGTAATCAGCTGCTCCTGCTTATCTCTCTACAGTGAGGGCCTGTTTCCACTAACTGCGACTTTTTGTGCTGGCAGCACCTGATTATTTTTAAAACCAAAGAGCTCAGCATCCTAAGTGCTGCAACGCCCTTAGTGCCAGCTGGGTTTTTTCGCTGAACTCGAAGCACTCTAAGTTGAAAGTACTTCAACTTTTGAAACACCTTGGCACTTGTCAATTTCACTTCTTTGTCAAGAAAGGCGGGACTCCTGATATCAACTTTGTCTAAAACAAAGTGTGGAGATCATACGACCAATCAATACGACCACACTAGTTTTTGAGGCACAATTTCCAGGTCTGAGGACTGATAACAATACGACATGATTTCTATCAGTTGTTTTTACCTTTTCTTCTTGAAATTTCATTCAATAAAGTAATTTTTACAAATATAAAATATCCAAAAGTTATTTAAAATAGACTTAATACTAACTACTTTTAAAGCAGGAATGTCCAGGGGACACTTATGTAGCCTAACAACAGTAAGTGCCAATGAGAAGCGCTCTGAAATTGAGGTCCTGGCTGCTGATAGCGCAAAAAATTGTGGTCAGTGGACACAGGCCCTAACAGTACTCTTTCCTTATCCTCCTTATTTAATGTTTCAGACTATTATAGCTGCTGTTGGTAGTCGTGATATAACATCAGTTCGGAGAGAGATTTCGAATGTCAACGCTACCCCTCCCCTCTCAGCTCCCGTAACCCCGCCCACAAAAGATTGTTGTGCGTGTTCTATGAGGAAGTAGTGGCTTCCCAGCTAATCAAGGCGACGTAGTGAGGCCGCCACTCGACCAATCAGGACAGAGGATTGGAGCTAAGCTATGATTGGTCCGTCATAATGGGAACAAGGGGAATAATAACATTGCTTGGTACAAAGGCATTGGAAAACACAGAGATTTCACGATAGTCTCAAATTGCTTCACCTACTGATGCGTACCGATGGGTATTATGACCTTTTCTCCAAACCCAGCAGAAAACAAGCGACATTTTTTACACCATTCCTACAAACAGCAGCTTTAATGTCATTTTCACAGCGCGGCTGGCATGGCACAGCTTAGCACTAGTAGTTACTGTACAACTTTATGACCTAAGCCTCAATCATTTGATATGGGCAGCGTGATAACCCAGTTTCAACGCAGAGCTGAAACTGATGTAATGCATGGAGTTTATAGCTTTTTCGGGGCATGTCCCCCCTAATCAGATGGAAATCTATTGAGCTGTGGCCGCCTGGTAAATCCTTTTCCACACAAATTTTCCCATTCATGGCTCCTGGTGACCTTGTGGCCAATAACAAGGTAGACTTGTGGATGTGATATTCGCAAATATTGCCAAATAGCCTGACTAAACCTGACTCTCAGTGACAAACCCTTAGAGAATTTTAGAAAAACATGCTGTGTCTTAGGTTTTAGTGACTTTCAGCTATATAAGATTTCACTATTTCAGCTATGTTTTTTAAGAAGAAGTCTGCTTTCTTTTGTACCACATTCTTCCCAAAGTTTTGGACTACAGGTTGAACACCAAAACTACAGAAGTTAGCAAAAAGAGGCAATATGTATAACAGGAGACCAAAACAGAAGCCAAAATGAGGTTGATTATATGACTATGGCAGCCTGACTGACAGCAAGAAAACAATTAAAAATAAATGCCAATGTTCTCTGTATGTTCTGGATGTGTAAATTATCATATTTACACAGCAACTTTAAAATACGATAATATGTCAGTGCTGTGTTTACAGCTTGTTCTGCTGCATCCAAGGGGAATAAAATCCCTAAATGAAAAAAAAATTACAATAAAACAAATCAAGTGTAATAGTTTCTGTCAGAGTGTTACATTATTATAGGAATGTGTCACAACTGTTCAGCTATAACAGCATCTCTGTAAAAATGCAGTAGGTTTAGGTGTAGCTGATTTAAACTGAAACTATCCAAAGCTATATAAAGAAGGTAGTAAAGTATTAATCTACAATGTAACCAGTAAACACAGCTGTCAAATAAATGTAGCGGAGCAAATAGTTCAATACATCTCTCTGAAATGTAGAGGAGTGGAAGTCTATTGTTGCATAAAATGGAGCTGCCAAAGTGGAGGCGGGTGATATGACCCAAAATCTTTACTGCTTTTCTTGTTCTTTTGTCTCACTTTGGTAAGGGTATTATGGAATCACATGTGAACGCATGTTTACTCACTACAATCCCTTTCTCCCTCAGTCAAGAATGTGGTGCAGTATGAGAACAGACAAAGATTATTTTATAAGTCCCTGTGTCTCCAGTCTTCTCTGTCCTTTGCAACATTTGCTACGCATCTGCATGATCAGGATTTTTGTTTCTCTCCCGCTTCTCTGCTCGTAGTTTTAAACATCTACTTTATTTTACTGTTTGACTTCAGTTGAGTTACTGCTGCTGGAAACATTACATTTCCTGACATGGCTGCTTCAGGATGAATGTATTTCAAAATAACAACAGGTGACTTTTATTGTGAAGGAGGAGTTCTAATTAGCGATGATTTTCGGGAGTTACATTATATACAGCCGCTCCTTTGAGTGAGAGTCACAGCCACAGCCTGTTCTTTAAATCATCTTCGACTTCAGACAGCCGAGTCATCAGCTGAAACAAACTTTTAAGACCCCCTGTAACAAAGATGTGAAAATCAAACTTAAAGAGAGAGGGGAACACAACCTGATGCTGAGCAATAATTCATTTTCATTGTTTTCAATGACAGATGCTCACACAAGCGGAGGTGGTGCCGTTAGGTGAGCTTTGCTTTGCTATGAAACGTCCGAGTGCAGCAGAGGGAAGACCAGAATTTAATCCACGTTGTTGCTGGGTCACAAGTCATTCCCTTTTATCCACCACAGCTGCATCGGTTTCTGCCCTTGAACCAAAATATGAGTTTACAAAAACTAAAATGTGTTTAAACCGATGATGATGGTTTGCAAAATCCATGCTATAGAAGAATGTGACACCAGTGACCGATGCTGGCTTTAGAAGTGAGTGCTGATAACAAGCCTGGTGGTCCCTGTCCTCTTTAGAACTGAGGATGCAGCGTCCATGATTTCCAAAAAGAATATCAAATTTTTATTGGTCAGACAACAGGAAATTTTTTTATTTGGCTTGAGCCCAGAGAAGTCACGTTTCTGGATCATGTTTACGCAGCGTCCCAACTTCTTATAGGGGTTGCATTGAAAAGCAGAATTTAAGCAGGAGAAAAACTGCAGAAGGCTTTACTCCACAAGCCTTTGTTTGTCACTTTTCTGTAAATTAAAACATTTACAACAAAGTGTGTGAGTGTGAATCCCTTTGTCTCTGCTCTGAGTTTGTCTGAGACAGACGGGTGTGCTAAATACTGTAGTTTATCCTGTACAACAGTAAGAGATTGAGTTGCTGTCTGTAGAAGTCAATTGTCAAAAGTTTGAGTACCCAGACGAGGATTCTGGGTTTTCACCATTTCCCTTGTAGTGTTTCAGTATTATCATCATTAGTGTCGGAGGTTATTTGCCCCTGAGTCAAACAAAAGAACACTCTTTCCCCAGAAGAACACTCTCTTCACTTCACATGAGAGCAAACTGAGACGACAGCTCAACATACCCGACTGCTGGAGTGTTACTACCCTTAAGCAAAGTTTGCACTGAGCTCCATTCATCTCAGCTCCATGCTTGAAGAGGCTCCTTGCAACGAGATCTATTAGGACAGGTTAGCATCATAGTCAGAGCATTTTTCGGTCCCCCCGGAGTGCAAGTCATTGTGCTGTATCACCACTGAATCATGTATCCTCGATGAGCACTAAGAAAGGCGTTAATATTATTTTGGAGCGGCGCGTTCCTCAAGGCTAGCTGAAAGTGTAATTTGCCAGGATCCTAACAGGATTCTCCTCGGCTATCTGCAGATTCTCAGGGGAGCCAGGAGTCCTGTGAGCCTGATTTATCGCTTTATAATGTCGGCCTTTTTTCTTTAAACAAGACCGACCTCTGCAACACTTGTCCTCCATCTATCTGGGTCACGCTGATAAGCTCAATCTGCTCTTTGTACATCCAAGGAAAGGAGAGGTGGAAGTTTGTCATGTGCTGCAACGGGACACTTTGACTCTTGCAGCGTTTGTTCACTTTTGTTTAAATAGGCATCAATCAAACGAGGAAATAAACAATCTGATGCATCTCTTTTTATCCTCACAGGATGCTTTCTTCAAGTGTTCATTCACCCTGAAATAAGGAGGCAAAAGTGCAGCACTGCATAGCTCAGCGTGAACCCCCCTCTACTGGAAAAACCTCTGGAGGTATTAATTTTTCCTGCAAGTATTATGCTTCTACATAATCCTGTATTAGCAAATTAAATGAGTAATGAGTCATATTGGAAGTAATTGAAAATCAGTTATTTCTCTTGCCTCTTTCATGAAAATCTAAATAATAAAGCTTTAATTTCAGCTACTGACAAGCATGTTGGCAAGAAACAACAGCTCTCACTCTCTCAGGTTGCGTTTTACTGCAACATCTCATCTCCGACCTGAGAGGCTGACTCTGAGAATGTTCAGAGAGAAGCAAGACAGTTCTCTGCAGGCGATAGTGTATGTGGGATTAAAAAGTGACTTACATTTTGTGACTCATAAAGGGTACAAAAAGAGGAATGGAAGTGAACCCCAAGACTTACAGGAGGGCCAGGAGAATAAAGGAGAGAACAACAAAAGTTTAAAGAAACTATGGAAGGTGAAGAAGGAGCTAGAGCAAAAGGAGAGAGGGAACAAAGCAAAAGCAAACACCAGAGTAGAGACTGCAGCACAAGCTTCTCCTGAGGGAGCCGCAGAGATGGGCTGGAAG